>NC_054085.1:3934565-4005039 GCF_017562075.2 Anopheles merus
CAAGGACGTTCTTTATCTCGACTGGTAGGACGTTTTTTTTGTGTACGTCCTGGTCATACGGTTCACGTTCATATTTGTATGGGGGGAATGAACGACCTGTCGTACTAGGACGTTCTTAATTTCGACGGTCAAGACGTTCTTTTCGTGAAAGTCCTGGTCATACGGTTCACGTTCATATTTGTATGGGGGGAATGAACGACCTGGCGTACTAGGACGTTCTTCATTTCGACGGGTAGGAGTTATTTACATGAACAACTCAGTACGTTATTATTTATAAAGAATCGATAAACGTTGATTAGATAAACGTAGTTTCCCTCTTCGGAGGAGAAGGCGGGGGATGTAGATGAAAGATGTTGTTTGTAGGTTAAGGAGGAGGTGGTGCTGGTGGTTGGTATGCTTGTGGTGGAGGTGTCGTCTGTTTCCGTTTCCGTTTCAGTTTCAATTTCTTTTTCAGAGCTGCTGCTTTGATGCAGCACTTCGATGCAGTTGTTAAGTCGCGCGAGGCGCGAAGTTAAGTTTTTAATCATGGCTTTACGGTAGGAGCAGTTGTGGTCTTTTTCAGTTATATTAATTGAGCTTATTGCTTGTACATGGACAGCTGGAATCGAAAACACTGTGTGCTCCACCGCAGTTTGCGCATTTTGGACGCGGATAGTATACGCGAGTCTTGATGCGCTTCATGCCGATGTGTATGTACTCTGGAATTTTCACTCCCTGCGTTGTCACTACATAGGAGTTCTTGAGCACCGATTTGCCATTCGACTTGCGCGTGAACCGATATATGTCAGTAACGTTATCCTCCTCGAGATGGTCTTTGATTTCGTCCACGGTGAGCGAGGCTATCGAGCCACACGTGAACACGAAGTCAAGATTGTTGTACGTGGGGTGTGGCTCGACAACGACACTCAGGTTGTTAACCAGTTTCGTAACTGTTTGAAGGCTAGTATAGGTGTGTTTGGATCTTGAATCAATTAAGCAGGTTGAAGGACCTACCGTTTTCTACCTTACCTTGAATGCGCTTTACCGTTTCGCCCAATATCCAGGGATTGGCCGGTGGAGATCCATATTAGTGTTGGGAGATTCAGGATTGGGAAGATTCGAAGATTAAATCCCTAGAAATATTCGATCGTATCGGATTGCGTTTGTAGGATTTGAATCCCTAAAAGATTCCTGTGCATTTGGTATTTGATTACGATTCGATTGGGATTGGGATTCGTTTGGGATTCACTAGGGATTCTGACGGGATTGGGATTCGTTTACGATTCGATTGGGATTCTCATTAGGATTGGGATTGCGTTTCGAAAGGGATTGGGATTCTAATGGGATTTTAATTAGGATTGCTTTTCGATTGGCATTGGGATTCGTTTGGGATTCGATTGGGATTCTGATTGGGGTTGCGACTCGATTGGGATTGGGATTGCGATTCGATTGGGATTCTTATTAGGATTGCGATTCGGTAGAGATTCTGATTTAGTGTTGGGAGATTCAGGGTTCGGAAAATTCAAAGATTCAATCCCTAGAAAGATTCGATCGGATCGGATCTCGTTTGTAGGATTTGAATCCCTAAAAGATTCCTTTGCGATTGGGATTTGATTGCGATTCGATTGGGATTCGTTTGGGATTCGCTAGGGATTCTGATTGGGATTGCGATTCGAAATCGATTGGGATTCGATTGGTATTTTGATTGGGATTGCGATTCGATTGGGATTGGGATTCGATTGGAATTCTGCTTGGGATTGGGATTGCGACTCGATTGGGAATGGGATTGAGATTTGATTGGGAATCGAATTGCGATTCAATTGGGATTCGATTGAGGTTGTGATTTTGATTGGGATGGCAATTCGATTAGGATTTTGATGCGATTATGAATGAGATTGGGATTCTGATTGCGATTGCGATTGGGATTGCGTTGGAAATTAGAGGCTGTCCTCGAGATACGCTATTAATGAGGGTTGAGAGAAACCACGTACAATGGAGCGCCGTTTATCCGGGCTTCTCGGGACCCGTTGAACAAAGCGACGGAAGAAATCATGCCGCTCGGAGAACTTGCTCATGCCTTCTTGTTCTCTCTTATGGCAAATTTGTCAAGCAGCTCGTCTAGATACCCGTCCCTGGCTCCGCCTCATACCCCTCGCCTGAGCGCGCTGTGACGGCTATCGATGTATTGGTGTGTCAGACTGCCAATATATATCAGCTGTCGTCCGAGCTCATTCCCTCCCTAGTGCTATCTCTTTCTCGCGTGTTGTCAATTCAAAGCGTAGAGAAAGGAACCGTTGAGAAATGAAAACAAACGCCAACAAAACTTCAACCAGTCCACATCTATCCTCCGCAAAGTGTTTGTATTAAAAGTGTGAAAATGGAACGTAATCCAGATAAAAAATGTGCTTGGTGGTTGGTGTACCATGCAGCTGAACGGGCGTATAAGCGGCGTTTGGAAGAGGTGGAGAAGACATTCCTTCGTGCCCGGCAACCGGAGCTGCCAGCTGTGGGTGAGTACTTGGAGAAAGGTTATGAGTGAGGTGAATGTAACGAGCAGTGTTGTAAAATGTGCTACGTATCTATATTGCAGAAAACCAAGCCGATGATGCTGAGCCATCGTACATGGAGCCCGGTCCGAGCTGTTTTATAGACGATACTGATACGCTTAGCGACAGCGAGGAGGACAGCATGGCCGACGCAAGCAGCGGGGCAGAAAGTGACAACGTCAAAGACATCCAGGTCGAGGTGCAAACGCCGGACCAACCGTACCAATAGACCTTTCGTGCGAGGAAGGTTTGCGGGTGTGGGCCCTGCGAACTGGGCAAACTCATCGTAGTTTGAGCCTTTTGCTGGGCCATTTGCGGCAGCATTTTCCCAACGCCAGATTGCCCAAGGATGCTCGGACGGCCATTACGCCTATCGCAGGGGGGACGCTGTGGTACCAGGGTGTGGGGAAATGCCTTCTGTCATACTTTCGGTAAGAATATTAAACTAATCGTGCATATGGTAAAGTGCTAATCCCATTTTTTTTATCGTTCCAGTGATGTTTAGCCAACCCAGGAGGGGTTTGAGTTGAATTTTTATGTGGACGGCCTGCCGCTGTACAAAAGCAGCCGGTCCCAATTCTGGCCCATCCTGATGCAGGTTCACAACGTGCCAAATACTCCGGTGATGACGGTTGCGATTTTTTGTGGCGAATCGAAACCGTTAATCCTTGAGGAGTTTTTGAATCAGTTCGTGGACGAAATGAACCACCTTTTTATGAACGACCTGGTAATTGGAACCCGCTTTTACGGGGTAGCCCCGCGTGCTATCATAGCAGATGCTCCAGCACGTGCATTCATAAAAGGCAGGTTGTTGATAAAGTGCCTTCTACATATACAGTGGAATGTGTGTCCGCTTTACACGCACAGTGAAATACGGTACTATGCATTATTTGTAATTATTTTTCGTTTCATTTTCTTGCAGGTGTTAAAGGGCATAATGCATACAGCGGGTGCCAGAAGTGCACGATCGTAGGGGTGTTGGACGGGCACCGGATGTACTTCACGTATGATGCGGAACGCCAGCCACGAAACCACAGCGACTTTTGCGATGACAAATATCCATCACACGTCAACAAACGCACCCCCCTTACCAGACTATTAGGTTGTGATATGGTGGCCGATTTTGTGTCGCTGTGGGCCGAAGATATGCACCCACTGTACAAGGGCGTGGAGGCCCAGTTAATCGATTTGTGGATAAACGGCTTCCATGGCCTGCCGTGTTACTTGCCACGCCGGCAACAACGTCGGGGCACTTGCACCTGTAAAAGCTCCCTATAGATTATCAACGCAAGCTGCGCCACCTGCGATACGTCCAACACTGGAAAGCTTCCGAGTATAGGATGTTTCTGCTGGTTGCCGGTTTCGTGGTTCTTGAGGGTAGACTTGACGATGCAGCGTACCAACACTTCATGTTGTTGACGATGGCTGTAACATTCATGACCACCACCTACCACCGCGCAAAATGGGCACTGGCTGACTCATTTCTGCATAGGATTGTGGCAGCCTATGGAGATTTGTACAGTCCAGTGCTTATGAATAGTAACGTGCATAACCTGCAGCACGTTTACGAGGACGAGCGCAGGTTTGAGGGTTTAAAAACCATATCGACCTTCATTTTTGTGGCATTTTTGCACGACCTCAAAAAGTTGGTACATTCCGGGAGGCACAGCCTGGTCCAAACGGTCCATCGTTTGCTGGAACTGCAACATATAAATATTGCCAAGCGCCAGCAAAACCAACGAAAGGGTGACGAGCAATCGGTGCGGACGGTTGATGTCGACACCATAGCGACCGTACGGGAGGGCTTCACGCTGCGGCAAAATTTCCACGACCAGTGGTGTATGGCCAACTCGGGCGAGGTGGTCCGGTACGAAACGGCCACAAAACCGGGCAACGAAATCACAGTGCAGGGGTATGGTTTCTTGAGCCATGTGCCTGCATTTACAGAAGCGTGCCTCTCGACGGAGGCGAATATTTACTCGGCCAGCATGGACGACTTAAACACAGGTACCCTGAAACACTACCCCAGCAGTACATTGATGTGCAAGTTAGCTGTAGTGCAGACAGCGCGGGCCGGGGTATACACATTTGTACCGTTGACACACACTTATGTAAATGAAGCATAAAAGAAAAAATATGGCCAGCTTTGTGTTTTGTACTTTAGGGTAGGGTAAATAATGAGAAATAGTTTAGTTACACAGGTGAAAGGTGTTGCTTTAGAATTCACTAAACAAGCTTTAGAATTCACTAAACAATTAATTTTTATTCCGGGTTTTTGTAACGGCGATTTCACAAGCGAACAATGATTTTCGAGTGTAGGCGCGGTTTAAAAATAGTCCGGTCTCTCAGCTGATCGTTTGCGTACTGCTCTTTGAATGCGTACCGAGATAGCATGACCCTTGGTGACCCCTGTTCTCGACCGTGACCGTAGTTTCTAATTTCTCGTATTCTCTCTCTCTTTCTCTCTCTCTCTCTCTTTCTCTCTCTGTTTCTCTCTCTCTCTCTCTCTCTCTATCGGACGTAACTTCATTTCCCTCTCGCCTTGTTTCTATCTCCCCCTGTTTATTTTCTGTTGTCGGTGTTATCCTCCTGTCTAACGCCACCTGGTGCTCGGTTCGATAACCAGCCCGGATTATCGCGAATGGTCAAGTGACAACCGATCTTTATAAACAAACATTTTATGTGCTGACAAACCGCATGGCAAACGTGCCAACAAAAGGAGAATTGTGAATGTAAAAAATATACCTCCTCCCGTATTTCTCCCGTAGCCCAAGTTTGCGTTTTGTGCTTTAGATAAATAGGGTTAATAATGCGAAACAGTTTTGTCACACAGGTGTTCACGGTGAATGTAAAACATATGCCTCTTCCCGTATCTCTCCCGTAGCCCAACTTTGTGTTTTGTGTTTCATATCAATCGGGTGAATAATAAGCAAGTTTTGGTCGGTAGTTTTGTGAAATAATTTAAATGTTATTTTCGTAGTCAAAATCATAATATATTTACATTCTTTTAATACTTTAATGTTGTTGGATTTTGAGATAGGCAGATCACATCATTTTACGTATCGCAATACGCGTATGAAACAGTTACTTACGTATTTTGCTGTTATTGACGAATTCGCCCATGATGCCGCTCTCGGGAACAGCTCACATACGTTAGGGAAATGGGACATCGCTATTTTATCGTTCCACGTAGCCCAACGGCAACTCATCACAAAAGTGGCATCCAGTACCAGCTCCTTCACCTCCTTCAGCCGCTTGTCCACATTTCTGGTCATGATGTTGCTGTGCAGCCAAGCCACGCAATTCTTCATTTACAGATTGTCGCTTAACTTGCGCTCCATGTCGTTCAGCTCGTCCTCCGACCATACAGGCTCCAGCGTGAAGTCCTCCGGGATGGGAGGCTAACTTCCATCCTCATCGCTACATATTGTTTGCTGCAGTCGGTTTACCACGGCCTCCATAACCGCCGTAGTTTTCCGGACAACAGTGACCTCTTTCTGCAAGGATTCGTTTTGCGCCGTTAAGCAAAACACATTGGGTACGGTGGCTGAATCAACAGGGACAAATGGAGCTAAGGTCCGTGTTGCGGTGAAATCGTCGGTGGGAGCGGTGAAATCGTTGGTAGGAGCGGGGAAATCGTCGGTGGGAGTTGCGGTGGAAACGGTGGTGGCCCGAGCAACGGTTGAAGCAGTGGTGGTCCGAGTTGCGGGCGGAGCGGCGGTCCGAGTTGCG
Source organism: Anopheles merus (assembly GCF_017562075.2). Taxonomy (NCBI): domain Eukaryota; kingdom Metazoa; phylum Arthropoda; class Insecta; order Diptera; family Culicidae; genus Anopheles; species Anopheles merus. The sequence goes on from NC_054085.1 coordinate 3,940,823, forward strand.
ATGCGAGAAGTGGTGGTCCGAGTTGTGGTGAGAGCGGCGGTCCGAGTTGCGATTGGAGCGGTGGTGGTCCGAGTGACGGTTGAAGCGGCGGTGGACTGAGTTGCGGTGGGAGCGGGTTGCTGCAACCGGGATAGGTACAACGGTACCCCCAACCTGATCGTAGGCAGGCCGGATCGAGACGTCGTTGCAACTGGCTCGGTAGCTACGGGGCGACTTCGGACAGCGGAGGGGCAGCCTGCGGTGGTCGCGAATTAAAATCCCATAATTTTCATGGTCTTTCCTTGACACAGCGCTTTGTGATTCCGCTTCCTGGCGGGAGACGGTGGGGATGGGAACGGCATTAGAACCGCTACTCTGAGCTGGCACAAATGATTCTCCCAATTCTCTCAGCTTCTTATACGCCATCAAGTCCTCCGCTGTGATGATCGTCGAACGCTTGGTCGGTGGTCGGACAGACTGGTTTGGGACCGCGAAGGAGCCTGGACTGAAGGTGGTGCTTGCGGAGACAGAGGCGGGGGTGGTCCTGGTGATGGTGGTGGTGGTTGTGGCCGATGCCGGCCAATCTGCCTCATCGAACGGCAGCACGAGTCCACTGATGAATATTTTTTTATGAGGATTCATTGCTTGCTAGGAGAAATAAAAAAAATTAAATTAGAATCACACACGTTAATGGTAATCGCGGTCAAATGGCCTAAACGGATCCGGCATGAAGGAAAATGACCGAGAGCAGAACACTCCAGCGATCGAAACAACACACGGTAAGTATAATCAGGAATAAATAATATATATACAACTCACCAATATATCCGTTACTAATCCGCAACCACAAATAACACAACAGCACTCTGATCGTTGGTGTGAGGAGGCTAGCTAGCACGTATACACTTGTTCAACACTTCAGAAGGATATGATACAGAGGAGCGCAGCGTACGGCGCAATAAATACCATAAGAGCATCCGCCAATAACAGATCAGTTCAATATATATATATATATATATATATATATATATATATATATATATATATATATATATATATATATATATATATATATATATATATATATATATATATATATATATATATATATATATATATATATATATATATATATTTTTTTTTTTTTATTCAAATATATACAAACAGCTGTGACAGTTTTTTGTACCACCACATTTGAATTTTGGTCCATTTAAATTGTTAGAAAGAGATGGACCACGTTTTCCCATTCGCGCTCTCGCTCCGTCTAGACAAACGGTTTGGCCCGAACTACCCGAAAAGCGCAACCCTGCGCAGAAATCACTGAAGTCCCGCTCGGGGAACGGGCCAAAATCTATGCTGGGCAGTGCAGATTTTGCTTTATTTCCTGCGCAAGAAACTGCTTGAATTTGCGCAGCGGGCCATTTTCGAGCACGAATAATCCGCACAAGCGGAATAATTCGAGCAAATTCCCTTAAACTGGATCCTTAAAACTCCCTTAAAATGCACCAGTTTAAGGGAATTTAGAAAAAAGGCCTTTAAAATCAACTGTGATGTGACATTTTTCGTTGTTTTCTTCTAGATTCACTCGGAAATGATGTTTCCTATCGTTATAGTTGGTCATGAAGCCATTTTATACTTAAGTAAGATCGATTTTTAAAAAATAAATGCACACAAAATTTGCTTTTTTCATAAAAAATCAAAGCTACGTGTGTAAAGTGAGTAGTGTTGGGTAAAGTAGCACAATTAAGTGTGCTGTGCGCACACGCACATTGCCTTTAGTGTGCTGTGCGCACTGTGCGCACAGTGCGCACTTGGAACCAGTGCGGAAGTGCTAGCACAGTGCTAGCACTTTCGCACAGTGCTAGCACAGTGCTAGCACTTTCGCACAGTGCGCTCTCTGAGCACAGTGCGGAAGTGGTAGCACAGTGTTAGCACTTTCGCACAGTGCGCTCTCTGAGCACAGTGCGGAAGTGCTAGCACAGTGCTAGCACTTTCGCACAGTGCGCTCTCTGAGCACAGTGCGGAAGTGCTAGCACAGTGTTAGCACTTTCGCACAGTGCGGAAGTGCTAGCACAGTGCTAGCACTTTCGCACAGTGCGCTCTCTGATCACAGTGCGAAAGTGCTAGCACAGTGTTAGCACTTTCGCACAGTGCGGAAGTGCTAGCACAGTGTTAGCACTTTCGCACAGTGCGCTCTCTGATCACAGTGCGGAAGTACTAGCACAGTGCTTGCACTTTCGCACAGTGCGCTTTCTGTGCACTACACAGGGCTCCGTGCACTTTTGCGCTGTACGTTTTTTGAACCCTGTGCGCTCATAGAGCAATTTGTTCACTAAGTGGTGCCTCGTTAACGTGGAAAAGCGGAAACCTAATGGCACTAACAGCATGAAATAACATGAAAGATGAGTATGAAGTGTAACAGAAAAATAATGTCCCAATGGTCATTTTCCCTCCTGTAATGTTGCACTATAAATGATTGTGTTTAAATTATAAAAAATAAATAGGTACATGAAGTTGATTCAGAATATTTATACTATACAACCGATATGCAACACACATATAATCCAAACGAAAGATAGATTATTAACGGATCTTCGGATTACTTCCCTACATTTTTTTTCCTTTTGTTTTGTTTTATAAGGAGAGAGGATCTTCTAAAAGACACCCTATCCCCGGGTAGTGTGGGATTTTTACCCACTAAAAACTCTCCTTCATGAATTCGAAATAAGCATCTCTTGAAACCGGCGTATAGCCTAGCTATCGCATTCAAAAGAGCTTGAAATCAAGATTTTTTCCGACTGGTTAGAGTAAATCAAACTTGACAAAAAATCGTTTAATGCAGTGACGATCCCATGGCTCCATGTGCAAAAATCCTTATTTCCCAAAAGCTTCTGAAACCAGCGAAAACGACCTATTTAACTAATTGAAGATAGTATGTTTGATATAAAATTATAGAAAAAAAAATTCAAGCATGACAGCTTATTTAGCATCAACACTTATTAAAAAAGTTGTGTTTAACCAAATTAGTAATAGTATTCTGGTTATTAGGAGTACAATAAAGGAATGGTAATGCAGTAAAATTATGAAATATTTGTGGTGTTTAAATGTAAGTAAAATTAAAAAAAAAAACAGTAGTTCAATTGATTCTACGCTCACTTTATGCTTTTTTAGCACTGCTGCTAAACCGGTTCTAGCAGTTTTTATTGTGTTTTATGAACAATATTTTGTTCAATTTGTTTGGTTTTAGTCGATTCCGTTTACTTCGTTCAATGTCTCCTGCCTTAGAAAACACTCGTTCACAAGGAACTGAAGTAGCAGGTATGCACAACTCACGGAGCATTACTTGGTAGACTGTTGGATATTTATATTTGTTTAGCTTCCACCATTCTAATGGATCATCGTTACGGTGTGCCAAAGGCTCTGCAACGTAATTATCAAGCTCTTTTTCTAGACAACTCCGTGAGTTGAGCATGATTTGTGGATGATTTTGATTAGTGTCAAATTCTGCCCAAAGATTCGTATCGTCCGTGGCAATTTCTGTTCCCGTTACAACAATTTCTGGGGAGTTGTTCAGGTCGTTTTGGAAGTTGTTCTCCATTCTCATCTCTCGTAATACTGCATTACAACATTCTTTAAACTCGTGTTCATCAGAAAATCCTTTTTGTTTAAATCGAGGATCAACAACGGTTGCTCGGGAAACAGAGGTGGTGTATGCATACTTAAATTTATTATTTAAGCCATCGATCAAAAGTTGCTTCATTTCTAAAACTGGTTCCGAACTAGTCTTAGTTTGCAACAACGATTTTAGTTTTGACAACAGTAGCTTATGCAAAACACGAACCTTTGATACAGTTACATTTTTTTCAGCTGACATTTCTTTGGTTACTACATCGAATATTTTAAGTATGTCAGACGCCTCCTTCATAATTAGCCATTCAGATTCATTTAATTCATATTCAAACCGGAGCAATGCAAGAGTAGAAATTATAGGTTCTTTATTTGCGTAAAATCGCTCCAGCATATAGTACGTAGAATTCCACCGTGTGGCTACGTCTAACAAAAGTTTCAGCTTTGGATATTTCATATTGTTCTGCATCTCCTGGAGCTTCACCAGAGCAATTGTGCTTTTTTTAAAATGTGTAACAATCTTCCGTATTTTTGTAAGCATATCTGATATTGTTTTACTGATTGCATCTTTTACAATTAAATTAAGCGTATGAGCAAAACATGGAATGTGGCGGATTCCTAAGCTATTCACTGCACTCTTCATGTTAGCCGCATTATCTGTGACAACACAGCAAACTTTTTTTGAAATGTTATAGTTATCCATAACTGTTCTCAACCACTGATCTATATTTTCTGCAGTATGTCGTTTTACAGACTCGTTACAATCTAACAAATAAGTTGTCAATTTGCCGTCCGTTTCATCAATAAACCCGCTGCGCAAAGCAATCGAAAACTTGTCAGCCACTCGCTCAATGTAGCTAGAGAGCAAAAACCAATAACGATAAAGCGAGGTGAAAGGGAAAAGAGGGGAGAAAGAAAACGTGGGTGTAACTATTTTTCGGCCATTATCATTTTTGCGCCAACACGGTCGCGTACCGGAGCTTTTTAGTCAAAAAGAGATAAACACATACAGCGCGCTCTCTCGAAATACCGTAAACGCTTCAACCGATCAAGAGCTTCGATCGGTTCTTCGGACATTTCTGCTCGCTTTCTCGATCTGTTTCGGCGGAAAGCGAGCTAGAAAGCGAGCTCAAAAACTGCTCGATTTTGTTGTGCGGGAAATGAGCAGTTGCTGCTAAAAAGCTAACATTGTTTATGTCGGTCCAGCCATCCGATGTTAAACACACAGCTTTAGAATTATTCAATCTATTTTGTACTTTTTCCAGAAGCTTCTGATACTCGTTGTTCAGCATTGTATTGCTAAACGTTTTTCGGTTAGGAAGGTTATAACTTGGGCAAACGGTATGGAAGAGTTGCTTGAAATCATCAGCTTCCAATAAATAAAAGGGCAACGCATGATTGCAAAACACATTGAGAAGCTGCTGATCAATACTCGTTTTTGTATTGGTGCTTAAAGGCTTGAAAACATCAACATAGTCACTAACTGATGACTGAACTCGTTTGCCTAATGTTGCTGTATTTTCACGCTGTTCTTTCACTAAGCTTGAAGAAGCTGAACTTTGCGCGGGTTCGAAATCGGTGGTCGGATGTTTTTTAGCAAAATGACGCTTCAAGGTGAACGATGAAGTGCCGCTAACCGTTAAGACATCTTTACAGATATTACATCTGTATTTATTAATCGCGGCAGTATGACGCTCAAAAAACTTCCAAATACCTGCATTCTTTTTTGATGCTTCCATTATTGCCTCAAATAGTCTGCACTTTGCTAACACTGTCGATATCGTCACTGCTAAACCAAACTGCACTGAACAAGTGGCACGTTTGACAGTTATTTCAAAGAATGCTTTTTTTCTGCCAGCACACTCCTGTGTGGTTTTTTTCTCCCAAACGGCTGTCTGCTGTTTACAGGGTTTTTGGGGGGTTTTGTTGCTTTACCCTGAATATTTGAGTTTGTTTCAAAATTTACCGACCGTTTGCCAAATATATTTGATTTGTTCTCACAATTTATGTTCATGGTCCTATAAAAAATCAATAAAAAACTCCAAATAATTTCCATAATGCATAATAAATCGTGGAAAGTGCTGCTGAACAATGCTGAACAACGAGTATCAGAAGCTTCTGGAAAAAGTACAAAATAGATTGAATAATTCTAAAGCTGTGTGTTTAACATCGGATGGCTGGACCGACATAAACAATGTTAGCTTTTTAGCAGCAACTGCTCATTTTATTGATGAAACGGACGGCAAATTGACAACTTATTTGTTAGATTGTAACGAGTCTGCAAAACGACATACTGCAGAAAATATAGATCAGTGGTTGAGAACAGTTATGGATAACTATAACATTTCAAAAAAAGTTTGCTGTGTTGTCACAGATAATGCGGCTAACATGAAGAGTGCAGTGAATAGCTTAGGAATCCGCCACATTCCATGTTTTGCTCATACGCTTAATTTAATTGTAAAAGATGCAATCAGTAAAACAATATCAGATATGCTTACAAAAATACGGAAGATTGTTACACATTTTAAAAAAAGCACAATTGCTCTGGTGAAGCTCCAGGAGATGCAGAACAATATGAAATATCCAAAGCTGAAACTTTTGTTAGACGTAGCCACACGGTGGAATTCTACGTACTATATGCTGGAGCGATTTTACGCAAATAAAGAACCTATAATTTCTACTCTTGCATTGCTCCGGTTTGAATATGAATTAAATGAATCTGAATGGCTAATTATGAAGGAGGCGTCTGACATACTTAAAATATTCGATGTAGTAACCAAAGAAATGTCAGCTGAAAAAAATGTAACTGTATCAAAGGTTCGTGTTTTGCATAAGCTACTGTTGTCAAAACTAAAATCGTTGTTGCAAACTAAGACTAGTTCGGAACCAGTTTTAGAAATGATGCAACTTTTGATCGATGGCTTAAATAATAAATTTAAGTATGCATACACCACCTCTGTTTCCCGAGCAACCGTTGTTGATCCTCGATTTAAACAATAAGGATTTTCTGATGAACACGAGTTTAAAGAATGTTGTAATGCAGTATTACGAGAGATGAGAATGGAGAACAACTTCCAAAACGACCTGAACAACTCCCCAGAAATTGTTGTAACGGGAACAGAAATTGCCACGGACGATACGAATCTTTGGGCAGAATTTGACACTAATCAAAATCATCCACAAATCATGCTCAACTCACGGAGTTGTCTAGAAAAAGAGCTTGATAATTACGTTGCAGAGCCTTTGGCACACCGTAACGATGATCCATTAGAATGGTGGAAGCTAAACAAATATAAATATCCAACAGTCTACCAAGTAATGCTCCGTGAGTTGTGCATACCTGCTACTTCAGTTCCTTGTGAACGAGTGTTTTCTAAGGCAGGAGACATTGAACGAAGTAAACGGAATCGACTAAAACCAAACAAATTGAACAAAATATTGTTCATAAAACACAATAAAAACTGCTAGAACCGGTTTAGCAGCAGTGCTAAAAAAGCATAAAGTGAGCGTAGAATCAATTGAACTACTGTTTTTTTTTAATTTTACTTACATTTAAACACCACAAATATTTCATAATTTTACTGCATTACCATTCCTTTATTGTACTCCTAATAACCAGAATACTATTACTAATTTGGTTAAACACAACTTTTTTAATAAGTGTTGATGCTAAATAAGCTGTCATGCTTGAATTTTTTTTTCTATAATTTTATATCAAACATACTATCTTCAATTAGTTAAATAGGTCGTTTTCGCTGGTTTCAGAAGCTTTTGGGAAATAAGGATTTTTGCACATGGAGCCATGGGATCGTCACTGCATTAAACGATTTTTTGTCAAGTTTGATTTACTCTAACCAGTCGGAAAAATTCTTGATTTCAAGCTCTTTTGAATGCGATAGCTAGGCTATACGCCGGTTTCAAGAGATGCTTATTTCGAATTCATGAAGGAGAGTTTTTAGTGGGTAAAAATCCCACACTACCCGGGGATAGGGTGTCTTTTAGAAGATCCTCTCTCCTTATAAAACAAAACAAAAGGAAAAAAAATGTAGGGAAGTAATCCGAAGATCCGTTAATAATCTATCTTTCGTTTGGATTATATGTGTGTTGCATATCGGTTGTATAGTATAAATATTCTGAATCAACTTCATGTACCTATTTATTTTTTATAATTTAAACACAATCATTTATAGTGCAACATTACAGGAGGGAAAATGACCATTGGGACATTATTTTTCTGTTACACTTCATACTCATCTTTCATGTTATTTCATGCTGTTAGTGCCATTAGGTTTCCGCTTTTCCACGTTAACGAGGCACCACTTAGTGAACAAATTGCTCTATGAGCGCACAGGGTTCAAAAAACGTACAGCGCAAAAGTGCACGGAGCCCTGTGTAGTGCACAGAAAGCGCACTGTGCGAAAGTGCAAGCACTGTGCTAGTACTTCCGCACTGTGATCAGAGAGCGCACTGTGCGAAAGTGCTAACACTGTGCTAGCACTTCCGCACTGTGCGAAAGTGCTAACACTGTGCTAGCACTTTCGCACTGTGATCAGAGAGCGCACTGTGCGAAAGTGCTAGCACTGTGCTAGCACTTCCGCACTGTGCGAAAGTGCTAACACTGTGCTAGCACTTCCGCACTGTGCTCAGAGAGCGCACTGTGCGAAAGTGCTAGCACTGTGCTAGCACTTCCGCACTGTGCTCAGAGAGCGCACTGTGCGAAAGTGCTAGCACTGTGCTAGCACTTTCGCACTGTGCTCAGAGAGCGCACTGTGCGAAAGTGCTAGCACTGTGCTAGCACTTTCGCACTGTGCTCAGAGAGCGCACTGTGCGAAAGTGCTAGCACTGTGCGGAAGTGCTAGCACTGTGCTAGCACTGTGCGAAAGTGCTAGCACTGTGGTAGCACTTAAGGCACTGTGCTGTGCTGTGCGCACAGTATGGTGTGCTGTGCGCACAGTGCGCACAGCAGCACTTTACCCAACACTAAAAGTGAGCTCGACGGCATAATCCATCGATAGAAGAAAGTAGAATTTACGAGCTCACCAAATCCTACAGATTTTAACACACTTGATCACACACAAATCCTCAATTCCAATCCTCAAGATATGGAAAAACAATTTCGAGCAAATGTCACTTGGGCAATAGACACGTCCCTAAACCTTTATTCCAATATACCTTAATTTGCGGATCTTAACTTACAGATCGCGCTTCTTGTTAACTGATCCACTATCCTTGCTGGTCATCATGGGACCAAAAAGATTGGAGTCTGTTTACTGTTTTCCTACGTTGTGTTTATGTTGTGTAACTACAGTGCACAAAAAAAAAATGATACAAAATTCTGACTCGTTATATACCCCTCTGTAGTATCTGTCGTACCTGACGGACACAATCCTATCTGTTCCCAACTAACAAAACCCGCACACCGCTAGTTTTTAATTCCGTTAATTCAAATTATGAATGCATTCTAACAAGCCATATTTGTTCAAATATTTGTCGATTCAAAGCTTAAACACGTGTTGTCTGGTTGAATGTTTTAGCAAAAGAGAGCGAGGTGGTGGTGATGTGTGATGTGGGCCTTAAAGTGTTAGCCACTTTAAGGCACACATCACACGTCACCACTGTACACACACACACTTTACACGCACGGGTAGAACGCTACACGCACGGATGGAAGCTAAAAGCAAACAAGCGAGTTGATGGCATAGCGGCATAATATTCGATGTTCAATTAAAAGGTTGATCTGGTGCGGTTGAGCAGATGAACTTGATAGGACAGATTTGATCAAACGCTTCCCAGAGATTGCTCTTAACAGAGGATTGAACGAGCACACGGCAAATTATTAGACAGCACCGAAAACAATAAGACGAAACAATAAGCACAGCGAAGCAGGTTGTTCGATCCGTATACTTAGGTTGCGAGAGATGCTAATAAGCCAAGAAGCGAGAAATCCTTTATGAGAGACGAAGCGATTGCTGGTACACTGCACGTTGTTGAAACACTGTGCACGTTTATTGCGACGGAAGTGGTAGGATAATTGAACAGAATTGATAATAAGCAGGCAGCAGGCTTGAAATAGAAGGCACATATGCAAATTTTCTTGCTTTCGAAAAAAAAGTGTAATGACATTTAGCGACCTTACCCACTACGATCCGTTTCGATAAGGCTACGTGTAGCTGCGGCTAAAGGGGCGGCCGTGAGAACAAATATTGCGGATAGTTGCGAGAGGAGAACGAGCGAACCGAAAACCGAGAGAGCGAGCGATCGGACGAAGCGGAGTTCGATGATCGAGCGGTTTTGCGGCGCGATGGCAAAAAAAAAGACGTGGCACTTTGGTAACGGTTATCAAGTAGTTTGGTGGTGGTTTTTGGCTCGTGTAATAAAGTTTTAGTTGGTTTGGCGTTATATTAAATAAAAATAATTTATTTATTTTTAAAAAGAAAAGTAGTTAGTCGTTTCATCATATTCATTATTTGGTACCGGTGTTTGCGAGCGATTTAGTCTAGCCTCAATTTTCTATATATGTTCGATTTTGACAACTTCATCTTTCAGATATTCCAACAAGTCATCAAATTCCAAGTGTTTATTGGTTCTGGCTAAAGTTGCCAGTTCTGGGTTTCTTAATCCGACTAAAAAATGAATTTTTAATTTTTTTTGTAAGAATCTTCACTGTTTTTCGTATCGATGTTCATTAAATTTGTTTTAACCTTGCCACCCTTTCGTTATATGGCTCATTGACTCCTTGCTGCAAAGTTTTCACTTGTTGGAAAATGGCTTCTACACTCATTTTTTCTCCAAAAAGCTTTATTAAATTTCATTTAACATTCGCCCACGTATCATCTAATATGCGACTGAAAAATCCAGCAGCATTTCCTTTTAATTTGAACATTACCGTTCTAATTAAATCCTCTTCCGATTCGCCTCTTGGTATCTGATTCGCAAAATATTCCACTTGAAATAAAAATCCATCTAATTCCTTTGCAGCTCCGTGATATTCAGGAATGCATAGCATTGCCTTTTCCGTTGGGAATTCGTAAGCCATTTTTAAAAATAACGCGTTCAACGCTCTATCGATTTCAAGGCATTGATTTAATAATTCTCCTTTGAGAATTTGGAGGGGTTTTTAGTAATTATATTATGTGTTTCGACAACTTTCATTATTTGCCGTGGAGTTTAGTTGCGGTAATGATGGATTGATATTATTTACACTTTTTGAATGAACCTGAATAGATCTGTTCCTAATTGCCAACACCTTTGGGTTCATTACCCTCTACGTAAGCGTAAAAAATGAAGGATTAATAGAAATGATAATTAAACTACTGTACCAACTACCTCTAACTGCTTATTATTACTACGTTGATACTTTTTAGGAAACTTGTTAAGAAAAAAAATTAAATTTTACACTTATTTCACTAATTATCACTTAATCACTAACAATCTGCGATTTTCCCTTCCCCACTTACCCAAAAAAAAAAATGTTTTTTCTTCACCACTATACCTGATTCATACACCAGCCAGAATTAGCGTTATTTGCGCTACTAAGTATGTGCTTTACCGCTGTCACCAGATGAAACGACTAACTACTTTTCTTTTTAAAAATAAATAAATTATTTTATAATAAATTAAAATAAATAAATAAATAAACGCCAAACCAACTAAAACTTTATTGCACGAGCCAAAAACCACCACCAAACTACTTGATAACCGTTACCAAAGTGCCACGTCTTTTTTTTGCCATCGCGCCGCAAAACCGCTCGATCATCGAACTCCGCTTCGTCCGATCGCTCGCTCTCTCGGTTTTCGGCTCGCTCGTTCTCCTCTCGCAACTATCCGCAATATTTGTTCTCACGGCCGTTCCTTTAGCCGCAGCTACACGTAGTCTTATCGAAACGGATCGTAGCGGGCAAGGTCGCTATAGAGGTTTATTCAACAATTGACGTTCTTGCTTATACGACGTTACACTTATCCTTTGTCGTCGTTTACATATGTGCGGATCGACTTCTTGCGCGTTGCACTTATTCAACAATATAAGAATGATTAGGTGGAATTGGAATTCGGCTCTCAACATCTAATCGGGCAAACGTTAAGACATAAGAAACCCTCTTACCAGTGCTGCAAAATGTCATGAGTATCACGAGATTTTCACCAACGAAAACAATGAACATATCCGTGGTAGTTTGATGCTCATTGTTGATAGTCAATAAAAGTGCATCATGACATGCTGAACACGACATGTGAATTCTTGAGTCCAACGCGATACTCTGACGGACAAGCTTAGCTTAATGCCCGCATAAGCATAATCATGACTATTGCTGGCTGTGTACAGTGCTGCCAAATATCACTGTTTCAGTCACCAAACCTTCATGACTGAAACGAACCTCAAATCAGCTCACGTACAAAAGTGCGATGATCAGACGCAAGATGAACATAGTCGTTGTGACGTGTGACCAGATTGGTGACATTGCAGCAACCACCTCTTGGTCGGTCACTTTGACGTGACTTTGTTATTCTGTGATCAATTTCGAAATGTCACCCGCTGTGCAAACCCAAATGACAATCCAGCCTGCTCTCACTATGGCGAGCTCAATGACAGCTGCTTCAACCCATACTGAGAGGCTATCATCGTTTCTTCCTGCGTACTGAGCAAGCTTGTTTTTTCCCCTCGCTGAGGCGAGATGAATTTGTTTGTATGGTGAGCAAATCTATCGCCGTTGATTGCTCTAATGAGATGATCGGGCAACAGCCGCTCACATGATGAAATCCTGATGAGGTCGGATTTTGGAGTGAGTATCTTCTCCACATCGAGCCGCCATTGTGTTGTGGTTTGAGCAGCTGGTAAAACGTGAAAAATTGAAGAAACGACTAACGGTTAAATATCATGAAATCAATCTTTTTTGTGCAATCTTTATCGTGTTTTTGATGTAGAAATACAAAATGTTTCCAAAAAAATTTAAACAAAGCGGATTGCTGTACAAACGACGAGATGCCTTGAAGAAAAAACGAGATAGAGAGTGGGAGGATGATAATAATCAAGCCGGACCTAGCTGTAATGTACAGCCTTTAGGTAATTTATTGGTATTTGATAACATAAAGTATTGCACGTGTTAACATAAATCAATATTGTAGAAGATGATTTCGGCACGTCCTCCTATATTCAAGAAGATGCATAAATAATAATCGAACCAGTGCTTGACAGTGACGATGATGATATTGAATTATTAGATGATGAAGAAGCATTTCAAAATGAAGATAGTGAAGACGAAGAATATACTGATATCGAATATCTTGAGACTGAAGATATAGAAACCAACAATTCTCAATTATACAAGTCTTTACGTATTTGGTTTATTAGGAACAAAATATCTAGAAAAGTTGCCAACGAACTATTGAAAATTTTGCGGGAAGATGCGTCTTGCGCTCTTCCACAAGATGTGAGAACACTATTGAAACCTCCGTTAAATGTAGGAAAACAAATTGTTGCTGTTCCAGGGGGTGGTCAAATGTGGTACCATGGTGTTGCAACATGCCTTCAACATTATTATCGGTGAGTTCTTAGATTTTTTATTACTTTCTTGATTGTGATAAATATCTTCCAACTGGTATTAATTTTATCTTCAATTATTTTTAGTTATGTTACTCCAAACGTAGAGCATTTCGAATTGAACTTGTCGGTGGGCGGCATTCCTCTATACAACCAAAGTGCAGAACAAATGTGGCCCATTTTAATGCAGCTGTACGGAATTCCAAATGTACCGGTAATGGTTGTAGGAATTTACAGTGGATCGACAAAGCCAGCCGATGTAGAAACGTTCCTGCGACCACTAGTAAACGAACTTAATAATCTTCAGGACAACGGGCTAATGATAAATAATAGGATGTACAGGATATCAGTTCGAGCCATCATAGCTGATTCTCCGGCAAGAGCTTTCATAAAACGTCAGTAGCTGTGATTAATATATACAATAAGGGAAAATTAACATAAATCATTCTTCATTTTAAGATGTTTGTTACTTCAATGGAGTCCACGGATGTTTGAAGTGCAAATGCCAAGCTGTTCCATCTGACAATCCACGTAAATTAATTTACGAGGATTTAACTGCTGAACTTCGCACTGACAAAGACTTCAAAAATGAAAAATGGAGTTCTACCGGTCATCGTAGAGGTCCAACACCATTGACCGACTTGAAGCACTTTGATATAGTAATAAGGATTCCCGTAGGCGAAGAAATGCATCTGGTGCATAAAGGCAATATTCTAAAACTGTTATTAGGATGGGATAGAGGAACTTTAGCTCCCTTTAAGAAGTGGTCTAAAGAAGACAGGCAGGAAATTTCGGCAGAGCTTATGAATATCAAGCTCCCTTCAGAATTTCCAAGGCGATTTAGGTCATTAGATTCGTTGCATTTCTGGAAGGCAACAGAGTTAGGATACTTTTTAAAATATGGAGGTATAGTAGTACTAAAGGATAGAATAGGTAAAGTAGCATACGAACATTTCAAATTGTTTTACTGTGCAATAATTATTTTATCTTCAAATCATTTTAAATCACATTGGAAGTATGCAGGAAAGTTACTCTTCGAGTTTGTTAAAAGATACGGCATAGTTTATCATCGTAATCATTTAGTTAGTAACGTACATCTTCTTTTACATTTATACGATGAGGTTAACAAATTTGGACCATTAAATACCTTTTGGGCATACCCTTTTGAAGATAAATTACAAATACTTAAACATTATTATGTTCGAAGCGGGTATAGAAGTTTACATCAGGCAATTGGCAAAATTCTATTGCTTCGAGAGATAGAGGTAGCCAGGCTAAATCAAAATCCAGAATATCCCAGGCTAAAGATAAAATATGAGCAGGTTATAACATTTTTAAGGGAAGGATTTTTATTACGGAACAATTCAAAGGATTGTTGGTTTCTAACAAAAAAGAATAGCATTTTTAAATATGTAAAGGCTGAAATTATAGCTGATTCCCTTCATGTTTATGGACACTTGCTTCTTAAACGTTGTGAAGCCTTTACTACACCATGCTCATCAAATATCATTTTGAATTTCGTTGGATTTGAGTCTGATTTTTCATCTACTATCTACAGAGTTTCCATAAAAGATATCAAATGCAAAATGGTGGCTATGGAAATTCCACGATCGAATCCTTGTAAATATCATTTCACTCCTTTGTTGCATACATTAAATTAAGGTAAATTGCATTGTGTTCATAGCCAGTTAAGAAGGTTCGATGCATTAGAAGGTTAGGAGTTAAATTAAGGTTATAGATTCCAAAACAAACTAGGTATAATATAAACCCCTGCATATTTATTAAAGTATTCTAAATTTGTTATCTTACTGATGGTATGGTATCGCCTACTTCCGTTAACTAAACGAGAGCGAGCTAATAAAAATGAGGTCTGACTTCACACAGAAACAAATATAAAAATGGCATCAATGTATGAGACTGGTGGCATCAATGTATGAAAATAGACATAATGAATCATATTGTACTGCATTAATAAAACTTATTGCATATAAATAACCCCGTACCGATGTAATAAATATTTTACCTATTAATGTTTTTTTATGTTTTTTTTTATTATTCAAACTACAAATAAAAAAAAACCAAAACCACAAAGAAACAAACGTTAATTGTACAAGAAAGCTCATTTTCAATACTAGATCAATAAAACAATCAATAATGCATGCACGATCACAGCCATATTCACATGTTTACAATCAATCTTTTATTTTACAGGATTATGACAACTAGTTTTCTTGATTCCTTTTAAATTCATGCGACCCCTAGCATATCGCAGCTTTAGCTTAAAAAATGCTTCCACATCATCTGTATTGGGCTGATTATTTTCAGTTCTTCCAATATTTTTAAAAAGATTTAGAATATTTCTAAACTTCATTAGTGGTATTTTAGGGGTGTTTGGTGGTCCACCTTGCCAACTACATGTTGCAAAAAACACGGGATCAAACACAATGTCTCGAGCTTCGTGCATTCTATTTTTACTATCACATCGTGTGTTGATTGTATTCAGCCACTGGGTAATGCTGTCGAAATGAGATGTATCGTTCAATCGCTCTTCGATCTCATCGAGTTCCTTTTTCGTCGAAACGGTTTTAAACTCAACCGTGGGAGGACGATATACTCCTTTTCCACTGCACGTCACAGATGATATAGCTTCGGAAATCACTTGCACTTCTAAAATTTTCAATTCTTGCTTTTTTAAAGTTTGTCTCATTTCTTCTTGGAAGTTGAACTGTGCTGCTTCCATTGAAGAAATTTTTTCTGTCTGAATTTTCAATTGTTGCAGAATTTGTTTTTGATTTGAACTTATTTGCTTGAGAAGTTCAAACATAACATTTTCACTTCCATTTTCTTCCATACATTCTGATGGAACAAATGTTTCTTCAACCACATAATCAGCTACACAATTTTCTACAATATCACCGTCAAGGTTTTCTTTATATTGGTTAATAATGCAAAGTTTTTCGTGCCCTGAAATGGTGTAAGTGTTAAGCAGAGCTACACTGATTTGATGGATTGCAGTTCAAAACCAACCGTAAGTATGAATATTTACCGTAATAAATAATTTCGTATCTCCTTCCAATTCCAGATCATCCAGAAGTTGTCGAGTAACAGAGCCTGCTAAGGAAAGGAGTGGAATAAAAGTGCTAAGGAAAAGGAGTGGAATGAAAAAGGAGGGGAATACTTTTTTTTCGCCATGACTACCACAAAAATGATTGCACTGATTTCCCCTCTCCTCCTAAGAATGTCATCCTCTCACTTCTCACTCCTTCTCACTAAAACGCTCCTCTCAAAGTGAGATCGCTTTCGTCTGAAAAGCGGAACGGAAAGCGACTTGCATCAAATGTCAACCCGATTTTCCGTGCTGAAATTGTCATCCGGGAAGCGACGGAAGGCGTTATGGCGTTCTGAGAATTTTATCATGTCTTCCTTTTCTTTCCAACGGCAAATTTGTCGAGCAGCTCGTCGAGCTGCCCGTCCCTGGCTCCGCCTCATTCCCCTCGCCTGAGCGCGCTGCCGAAGGTTTGGATGTGTTGGTGCGTCAGACGGCCAATCGCTGTCAGCCATCGTCCGTGCTTTTTCCCTCCATAGCGCCATCTCTTTCTCGCGTGTGGACAATGCTCATGAGTTGCTGTGGCGCTTAAAAACCCGTTTACACACATTGCTGCGATGAAGTTGTATTTTCACAAATCAAACCAAAAAAGCGCAAAGAGTTCAAACACTGCAATATAAAAATGACTAAGGAATCGCTAGCACGATAGAGGTTTTGCTGTGCAACGCGCAGAACCCTAATTCGCATTAACACATTCAGCTCGGCGCTGATTTTCATGAGCTTACCGTTCCCCGGCATCTAGAACGCAAGCTGATTGTAAAACCGGTATACTGGAAAGTTCACTGGCAGTCCCTGGAGCCTGCCATCGAACTTAACGTGTTAAGTATTAAGCATAACTTTGTTACACTAAGCTTTTTTGCTTTCGTATGGTGTAGATTACACAGATATGCTGAGCCGTCTGCACAAGGGTGTAAGTGTGCGTGTGTGTGCCAAAACTGTCGCCAAATGTGTTTTCTTCCGGAATGTTATGATCGATCGAAGGAAGGTGTTCATGACAGTGGCGGAGTAGGGGGAATCGGGGGCGCCCTAGGCGGAAAGACGAGTTGAGGCCCCTGTAAATGATAGCTGATGACCGGGAGGAGGGGGTACTGGCATACAGCTGTTAAGAGATTTAACATTATACTTAAATTGCCGGCGGGGTGGGGGGGGGGGGATTGGCGATGGAACCCCTACGATTATCGGTCACATGTCCTAAAATTGTTGCCGGCCGGGGGGGGGGGGGAAGGGGGAGTGCAGAAGGTTCTCCAGCCACGGGGCCCCAACGACCATCTTTCCGCTGGCCCTTGTCGCTAATACTCTGTCTACTTGTAGACATACGGCATACTACAGACTAGCGATATTCGGCGACCGCCTAGTCCGCCTATCGTTAGGTCTACCGCTGGATCATGGCCGTGTTTTTTTTATCGTGGAGGTGCATCCTTCCCCCTGCCTGCAGCGTATGCATCGAACAGGAGACAGTGTGGCAGTATGCAAGTTGCACGCTGGATAGGAGCGGTCCCGCGGCACCGCCGTCATTCCTCACATCTGCATGCCCGTCGTGGGATCTAACCGCGTATGAACCGTCCGCCGTAGCAAGGGCTGACTATCCGGCTACGTGGTACTCAAGTCCTGAAAAGGCCGGCATGATCGCGTAGACTATTACGCCAATAATAATAATAATAATAATAATAAGAATAAGAAGAAGAAGAACTTAGCATAGCAGTCCACACTCGGGGAAGGTTTTTGTTTTGACTTTGGTGCTGCGGGTCTACCGCTGTGGCGCGACAAATGCACGGAATTCACTCGACTAAAACATGAACCTACCGGTCCG
Organism: Anopheles merus; assembly: GCF_017562075.2. Lineage (NCBI taxonomy): Eukaryota > Metazoa > Arthropoda > Insecta > Diptera > Culicidae > Anopheles > Anopheles merus. Next base: position 3,958,880 of record NC_054085.1, read on the forward strand.
AACCCATTCCAAGGCAATGCCGGTCAATCGGCGTCATGATAACTTCTCCAAACCAACAAGCCGCCAGATTCTGGACGGGCAGGTGCAGCACCATATGCGCGAAAGAAATTTGCTACATATCACACGCACGTTTGCTTCGATCGTGTGCCTTTTTAACACCCCCAACAGCAGAACCGATCGCAAAGATCGTGGTGCCAATCCGATAGTTGTGTTGTCTCTCAGGTAGCGAAATCGAAAATGCATGGACTTTGTAGCCGCAGCGGATGAAAATGTACGCATCAGAATCAAATAGTTTGGGGTTTCCACACGCACGCACACACACACACACAAACACACACACACACACGCACGCGAGCACGCACGCACGCACACACACACGCACACATGCACGTACGCGTGTACGCGGGCAGGCACCCGCGAAAGCGCAAACGCAAGCACGCACCCACGAAAGCGCGAACGCAAGCACGCACTCCCCCCCCCCCCACCAGACCACCCCCCCCCTCCCCGCATGATCGATTACGGCTACCGTATCGGTAGAACGGCTGGTTCAGCTTTCTTGTATCGCATCCTCATCCAAAGCGCCGGCGGGGTGGGGATCGCGGCATGATAGAGTGAACGGTCACTTTCCCCGCGCTGTGTGCGTGTGTGTGTGTGTGTGTCGAGACCCAAAAACTGGAGACAGATTTCGGCACATTAAAAAAAAAATTTAACCACTATACACTGTGCTACATGATGCATAGAAGGTCGTTGAAGCATCAAACATGTTCAAATTAAAAAATATTAGATTAGTGTTAGACGTTCTCCTACGCTTGTTTTAAATAGGCTTCTTCACCCTCAATTGGCAGGGGCATCGAATGGTCTCATCAGCAGCGGCACGAAATAAAATAACCATCAATACACCGATAACACTTTGAATCCCAATCCAGCTTCTCCCACAGCGTCTCAAGGCCACACACAAATTAATAAATGCTAACACCCACCAATAACAATACACAACCGCAATGCACATATGAGTATCAACGCATACACCACAACAGCCAATCAGCTGGCTGCGGAAGGCACGGGCAGAAGCGCAAGTAAGGCAAGGCAGGGTGAGGGAGGGAGAAGAAGCGGACGACAAAATGGGCGCCAATAATTTTAAATTTTTTGACCGTTTTTTTGCTCCGCCGCCAAAAATAGTTCATCCATTTCGCCGACAGATGGCGCTAACCCGGCGCAGGCCTGCGCAGGAATCGCTGAAGTCCAGCGCGGGAGATCAGCCAAAATCTGCGCTGGCCAAACGTAAGTGCGTCATTTATGTTAAGCAAACTGTGTAACGTCCCTACTAGCAAAGAGAATGTAAAAGTGTGCGTCTTTCAGGCGAGGGGCATGTAGAAGCAGGGGGAGACGGCTGGAAATACGCGGAATTGCTCGGAGGCGAGAGTGTGTTTTGCTTGCTACTCAGTTTTTGCACTCACACAATCCAAAGTCTGTATAATACAGAGGTCGAGTCGTCCAGAACATTTGATCAAAAAGCGTGGGAAAGTTTTGACAGCTGGATGAAAAAGCTTCAATAGTTTAATCGTAGCATACATCGAGGTTTTAGTTGTGTAAATGCAATGGTCTGAATGCATGTTCGGTCATTTTTACATCGTTTGTTCGTAATATTGTACCTAAAAAGTTAACGAATGTCAAGAAAAGATAGAATTATGGTACAATTATTGATTATAATAAGATCAGTGCCCAAAATTAGGACGAAATCATGTGCAGCTCAGGAGGACCAAAGCTAATAGACTTGTTTCCTGATTTTATTCGTTTTCAAGTGTTGAATTAGGGAAAAAAACTTCTCCATGCCACGTAAATGAGAAGGAAATGTTAAGTTACCCTAGGTGTTGTGCAGAAAAAGCACATTTGGCCCTAAAAAGTGTTTGGTTGTGTGGAATCGCTCACAAAATTTTTCATCTAACTGTCAAAAACAAGCTTTCAAAATGGTGGATCAAAATAGAACTATGCATCGACCTCTGTATTATAGACTTTGCACACAATCACACATTTGTGAATGTGTGCGTTCACTTTCAGCTAGCGTGCTCAGTTTGGTTTTCTCGCCGGCTGCTTGCGCGTTGCCCTGTCTCGCTTTTACAACTTATGATCAAAGCACCCGAAGGCTTCTCACTCTAACTACCGTGAGTATATTTTTAACGACGCAGGCAAGTTGACACTAGTAAAATTTACTGCTTTTAATCGACTAGCGTCTGCGTGAAATTATTGTTTTTAAAACGTTGTAAAATTCTCCAATTAATTATGAAAGGTGTGAAGTGTTTTAAAGAGTGCGCAAAAACGTTGTAAATGTGCAGTGTTTGTGAACTACTGGTAAGAAAATAAGTGTGGAATCGTGTATAGTTGTTTTTTTATTTGTTGCACCTTGAAACTTCAAAAAATAGTTCAGGTGTGTTTCTAGTGGCTCGACCATTAGATGTTTTTGTTAAAATGGTGTAACTTGTACCCCGGTTATACCTGTTATTAAAAGTATACTAGCATTGTTTTAAAATATTTACGTATGATAAAAACACCGTGCCCCTTGCGATGGTTGGATATTTGTGTATCCTTACCTGTTCTTTAAAAATAAATCTACCAATTACCTACTACTCAAAGTATTGGCGAGTCATTTTGTTACCTTTATCGTGCTTATAAAAATAAACACATACTGTTATTCTGTCAATTGCATTCGGGCAGTCACCTCATAAGGACTTTAACAGTCGCATTCCTTCAAAAGTCTGTTATATAGTTAAATAGTGATTTGTCAGACAAATACACCTTTTTTGTGAACTTACGTAAATTGTGTATTACCAATGTTAAAACAATAGAGAATCGTGAAACTGAAAATCGTGAAATTGAGATTTGTGAAAATCGTGAATTTGAAAAACGTGGAACAAGTGCGGAAAATGGATGCGTGAAACAAGTTCAGACAAAAAGATGCGGGAAACAGGTTTGATGTATAAAATCATTAAAAAAATCAACAACCGATACGATGCTGAATCCTTGGGCGAAACTAGCACATCTGACCTACATAGCATAAATGTGGCATCTTCGGATGAAGAGATCCCTAGTGCTTCAAACATGCCGTTCAATACCCAGAAGAACAGACAATTGAAGAAGAACGGATCGTCGAAGCAGAATACATTAGTGATTGGATCAATTTTGACGAGTGTGACAATGTAGAAATTTATGAAAGCATAGATGACTCCGAAAACATAGTAGAGACAGCCTCCGATAATTCACAGCAAACGGCACCAAATAATAGTGAGGCGATGGCGGAACGACTCCGAAATTGGGCATTGGAAACATACCAAACGCATTCGGCTCTCAACGGATTGTTAGAAATATTACGGGATACAACCAGTTACAAGTTACCCAAAGATGCGCGAACACTGCTAAGAACGAAGCAATGTGGAAAAGAAATACAGCAAATAGCTGGAGGAGAATTTTGGTATCCAGGAATAAAAGCAGCTCTGTTGAAACAATTTGGAAATGTCCAGCCAAGAGTAAACAAATTTTCATTAAATTTCTCTATGGATGGCCTGCCGTTACACAAAAGCTCTCGTAAGCAGTTTTGGCCAATACTAATGAGCATTGAAGAGTTACCAAAGGTTCCAGTATTGATGGTTGGAAATTTTTTGGGGCAATCAAAACCTGCAAACCTAAAGGAATACCTTGACCCTTTAGTAAATGAACTCAACGAATTGATGGAGAAATGCATTCAAACAGCCAATAAACTGATAACAATACGCGTTTGGGCTATCATCGCTGACTCACATGCGCGAGCATTTATAAAAGGTAGGTTGCGCAAAACATGTACAAATGATGACATTTTATTTTTTTATAATTTTGGTATTACAAAATATTAACATGTGCTTATTGTATCTAATATTGTTTTTTGTCTTTTACTTTTAGGAGTAGCCTACTTCAATCACAAAAATGGATGCCAGAAATGTACCGTTGAAGGTAAATTTGACAAAACTGCAAAAGTGATGTGTTTTCTCGACATAGACGAACCGCCGAGAACGCACAATGATTTTGAGAACTCCAAGTACGGTGAACATCACAAGGAAACCCACTTATACGGCTTCTCCACTTCAATATCATAAAGAATGTAATTATTGCTGATCTGTTGCACCTGATTGACTCTGGAGTAACACGAACGTCAATTACTGGTTGAAAATTCGGCAAGTTAGGTGGAGGTCCTATATGGTGTCAAGATACATTAAATAGAATCAATAACATTCTTGACAACGTGGAAATTCCTTTAGAATTTCAACGCAAATTGCGTAATATTGAAGATACTGGTTTTTGGAAAGCCAGTGAATTAAATATGTTTTTGAACTATGCCAGTTTCATAGCGTTGAAAGGGGTGTTAACTAAAGAACAGTATGAACATTTCATGGTATACTTTTGTGCGATTCGATTATTCTCTTTCGAATGCTACAGAGATCATTGGCCAGCTGCACATTTGATGCTTAAACAGTTTGTTGCACAGTATGCAACAATTTACGGGCAACATCGTATCACCAGCAATGTGTATAATTTATTGCATGAGATGAAGCTGAGCAAAAATTTGGACCTCTTGTTAAATTTTCTTGGTATCGCTATGAAGCTAAATTACAGGATATCGGTAAAACCCTACGAAATGGGCATAAAGTTTTAGTACAGACAGGACAGGATTTCAGAACAGATTTCAACACGTTCATCAAGCAGTGAGAATTCACCGTTTCCTTACATTGAATAAAAAAGTAATGTGGTATTTTTAATATCAGATATAAAATTTAAAATGGAAGCAATTAATGTTGGTGATAGCAGAATAGTATTAGTACCTATGCTTCATACTTTATTATAAAACATATCAATAAATTATAATGTTATATTATGCAACGGTGAATAAACCCATAACTTGTGTTGTATTTATTTGTTTTCTATTTATCTCATAAGAAAATGCAAGGATTTTTTCAAACGCATTGTGATAAGAATAAATGAACTAGCATATTGTTTTCAGATAAATTTATTTCTAGAAAGTAACATGTACCCGTCAATTATAATTCATGTGGTCAATCAAGTAAACCAGCCTTCATCACAGGTGCACAGTCTTTCTAGAGCTATTTTACTTTAATAAAACTTATCCTATCTGGGAGAAATCTTATGTTCCTTCTCGTTTCAAAGGAGAAATATTTAGCATAGAGCCTTTTTATCATTTGGAAGAAATGATTTAAAAGATATTTAAATTATATTTTGTCGCCTGCGCGGACAAAAAAAATTAAAATTTTAAAAAGATATTTTTTTATTTACCTCACAATTCGTTTTATTTGTTCTACCTTATCATACTAATTGTAATTCTAGTATACTATGTACATCACAGTTCTTTTCATTCATTGCAGCTTATTGTACTGATTGTAATTCTATTAAACGATATACATCACTGCACTGCATTTAATACTGCATACCGAGCAATGCAGCAACGGCATAGAACGCGGGCATGCACAGAGGAATATTCACGGCTCAGACGCGAAGAGAAAGAGTTCACCGCTTCAAGAAGCATGCTTTGGAAGAGCAAAACATGCGGGAACTCGAGCAAACCAGAGAGGCGTACGGACCGACACGAAAGTTTTACCAAGCGATAGCAGGTCACCGAAATAACGTTGTACCTAAGGTAACCTGCTGTCGCAACAAGGATGGAGATCTGGTTAGTAACCAGCCAGAGGTCCTCTCGCGGTGGGCTCAGTACTTTGATGAATTACTCAACGACCAGTTAAACGAACAGCTAGAAGCGCCACTAGCAGATAGTGTCATGCTACTGCCACCTAGCATAGAAGAAACACGAAAGGCTATCCGTCGGCTGAAAATAACAAGGCACCCGGAACCGACGGAATTGCAGCTGAACTGGTCAAGAATGGAGGTGCACGACTAGAAAACGAGATTCATCAAATTGTTACTGAGGTGTGGGATAGCGAATCGATGCCTTGTGATTGGAATCTCGGCATCATCTACCCCGTATACAAGAAGGGAGACAGGTTGGACTGCAACAACTACAGGGGTATTACGGTGTTGAATACCGCCTATAAAATATTCTCCCTGATCCTTCAGAATCGCCTTGTCCCGCACGTCGAAGAGATAGTCGGAAACTATCAAAGAGGATTCTGAAACTGAAAATCAACCACTGATCAGATCTTCACCATGCGACAGATCTTGGAGAAGATGGCTGAATACAGAAACGACACATACCATCTCTTCATAGACTTCAAAGCCGCATACGATAGCATAGCCAGGGTAAAACTGTACGACTCCATGAGCTCATTTGGAGTCCCGGCCAAACTGATAAGGCTAGTTAGAATGACTATGGCCAACGTCACATGCCAGGTGAGGGTGGATGGAAAACTCTCAGGACCTTTTGCTACCACCAAGGGTCTGCGCCAGGGGACGGGCTTGTCTGTCTCCTATTCAACTTGGCGCTAGAGAGGGCCATCCGCGACTCGAGGGTGGAGACTACGGGAACCATCTTATATAAGTCAACCCAGATCCTGTCATACGCTGATGATATAGACATCATTGGTCTGCGGCTCTCCTATGTAGCAGAAGCCTACCAAGGGATTGAGCAGGCGGCAGAGAGCCTCGGATTGCAGATAAACGAGGCAAAGACCAAACTGATGGTGGCAACATCAGCGGATCTACCAATAAATAATCAGAATTTACGTAGGCGTGATGTACAGATAGGTGAACGCACTTTTGAAGTCGTCCCACAATTCACCTATCTGGGTCAAAGGTCAGCAACGACAACAGTATGGAAGCTGAGTTGCGCGCAAGGATGCTGGCTGCCAACCGGTCATTCTACAGCCTGAAAAAGCAGTTCACCTCAAAGAACCTGTCGCGACGGACGAAGCTGGGACTATATAGTACCTATATAGTACCAGTACTCACATACGCCTCTGAGACATGGACACTGTCCAAATCTGACGAAGCCCTCGTAGCCGCGTTCGAGAGGAAGATACTCAGAAGGATACTTGGCCCCGTATGTGTGGAAGGACAATGGAGGAGCCGATATAATGACGAGCTATACGAGATGTACGGCGACCTCACTGTTATACAGCGTATTAAGCTCGCCAGGCTCCGGTGGGCTGGACATGTTGTACGCATGGAAACGGACGACCCAGCCCGTAAAGTCTTTTTAGGCCGTCAACAAGGACAGAGGAGGCGTGGTAGGCCCAAATTGAGGTGGCAAGATGGCGTGGAGGCGTCCGCCATTAAGGCCGGGATAACGGACTGGCAGACGAAGGCGCGAGACCGTTGGCGGTTTCGGACACTCCTGAGGCAGGCCAAGACCGCAAAGCGGTTGTAGCGCCGGATAAGTAAGTAAGTAAGTAATATACATCACAGTTCGTTTTATCAAAAAAAAAAGTTCATTCGCGAGGACGGTAATGAGGTGCTGTTAATTTTGATTCGTCATATTCGCTTCTTTTACTAGCATGTTTAAGTTTTTGTTGAATTATTTTCTCAACATATTCCAATTCTATTTCGACACCAATATGGTTTGTTGCCACAGCCTGAAACAAACGCACAATATTTACATATCTGCTAAACTGTTACTTAGCAACAACATTAATCCTTCCACACCAGCTGAATTTCGCAAAAAACTTTTTATCGAAAAGTGTGTCTATTGCATAGTGCAATCTATGTCTTGCTTATTGAGAATTAATTTCGGCATCAATGCGTTGCACTATTGCATAGAAATATGTTGGGTCTGATTGTAATTTTTCTTCCTCTTGTTCCAACATTTCCAAATTTCTTATTTTCTCTAAATAAAGAGAAAATGCATTTAGCCGAATTTTTTGCATCGGTTTCACGATATTAAAAATTTTGGTTATCATCACGAAAGCTTGATCACTTTGTGCTTTTTCTTTTTTTTTCAACATGACACTCCTCGCAACATGTACAGGGTGTTCGAGATAAATTTGACACTTTCTGAGGGAATAGGAAAGAAATTTTTATGAAATTTATGTTAAATATTAAAAAAAAATTTCTACAAAGTTTAGCTTACCATGTTTGCCGCATTTTTTATTCGAAGTACCCCCCCTCCGCGTCGATGGCCGCCTGCACCCGCTTCCGGACCCGCGCGCAAGCCCGGACAACCATGTCTCTGGGAATGGCCGCAAACACGGCCTTTATTCTGGCCACCAGCTCCGCTTTGGTATTGCAGGACGCCCTGTTGGTGTCCCACTCAACTGTGCCTCACACAAAGTAATCCATAGGATTAAGGTCAGGGGAGTTGGGTGGCCAAACGTCGGTGCTGGTGTACCGGTCGAAATTGGCATTGAGCCATCGGCGTGTTTTTACGGCCGTATGGCATGGTGCAGAATCCTGCTGCCAAACGTACGGCCGCCTATTGGCCACCGTCTCAATCCAGTATTGTTTTTACGGTGTACAGCGAACACATCGCCGCCTTCCGAATTTCGGCATTCGTATGGCCGGCACGAACCATCATAACACACGTTACGCGCTTGTACAGTTCGGACGGGTTCCACATATTTACGGAGCTAGACATTTTTTTTCACTTGTTCGCACAAATTTTAGCAATCGAATGGCATATCAATCATTTCGATACGTCAACTCAACCCTGAGATATAAACCCAAATTCCAGGTGTCAAATTTATCTCGAACACCCTGTATTTCCTTTGGAGGTCTGGTTTACTGAATCACTGTCATAAATCTTTGGCATGTGGTTATGTGAAGTTACTTGATTTGTTTCTATAGCTTCTCGGGACTCTATGTTTGAAATCAATGCGGAATTCGGCGGCAAAATATCATCACTGGACAAGTAGTTTTTTTCAACGGATTTGACAACACACTTGTAGAACCGCTCGACGTTGGATGCAACGAGGAATCTCCTACAGATGCGCCTAATGTTGAAGCTGTCGACGTGGACGGATTTAAACACCTTAAAATCGTGCCACGAGGAAGGTTAGCTGCCAGCGTGGCAATATGCGGTAAACTTTGCTCAGGTGCTTTGGACGAGGATGGTTGTGGATTGGAATTTAAAACTGTCGACGCGGTCGGCTGTACACAAATCGTCGTGGCATCAGGAAAACTTTCTGCGAAAGTATATTCTTCTATGTTTGACGATACAGCTGTGTATGATGCTGGCGACGTCAACGGTTCAACACAATGCATCATCCAGGAACCAGGACCAGAAAGGCAGGATGTGGTAAGCCCTGGTGTAACTGCACCCTCTGCTTCACCAGTCGAGGTCGGATATTGTTCCGTCGTACCACTATTTGCCTCAATATCGGCCCGGTAGTTCTTTTTTCCTGGACGACGGGTAATAGCATGCGTAGGAATATGTTCCGACGTGTTAAACAGTCGAACTGCTTTACCGGGGCCATGTGTCTGTAGCATATCTTCTATTCACAACTTATTATAAAACACACTATCAGCTATAGACAGATTGTAACACACTTCGGAAAGCCAAATCACACCATTGCAACACATTCATTATAACACATTCAGTAAATCAGATCATACCATACACACCCGGAAGAATTCAGGCCACACCGTTCATATAAAAACAATTGTGACACACTTAACAGAACCAACCGAAAACGTACAACATAAGCAGGAACAGTATAAGCATTAAACCCAAAACAGCAACTTAGTGACAAGAACCATCGTTTTTGTCAACAAAAGACAAACGTAACTAGCTCAGTGAAAACAATACCTTTCCAACATACAACCCGGAACCAAATGTGAGAAACTCTTAACTTCTTTTGAGTATAAATAAAACCAACTCCGATCATGGCATGTCAGATTCGTTCGGACTGTCAGGATAGAACTATGCCCATCCTACATCTATCGAGTTCTCATTTAAAGAGTGTAGATATGTCCCCCTGCCCAAGGTAAGGCCTCTAAACTCCAACGTTTCCAGTAAGGGAAACCTCCTAAAGGTTTCTATGATCGCCTGGACGATCAAGTGCCGAAAGTCCGCTTCGAAACAGTCCACCTCAGTTCTGCTTAATTCGGCAAACGATGACGAAGGCCACCCTGGCCAACGTGAGTTCAAAGTTGCTACATGGCAACCGTCCCGAAATCGAACATACTGTGACTGTTATAACTGCTTTCGGATGTTGTTCAAACTTCTGCAAGCCGTAGACTTATTTTAGGCAGCTTGAGGCGAGCGCCAAAATTAAAATCTATTTACCCAGAGATTCGATTCCGAAAAGAACGTTCGTATAGCATTCGCTCCTATTTATAATCTTTCGGTTTACCGCCATTCCGTTTCCATCAAACCTTTTTCTATCGTTTTGGCCGATTATCCTTCGCTAATATTTCACGCTTCCGATCTCTCAAACCTATGGCATAGCTCTAGCCATCCTACACTGTCAGTGCCGCTCAACTCTGTTCGTAACAGTGACTATCTCAAAACATACCACATGGCGACCGTAACAGTCATCAAACATACCACATGTTAATTCTGCGGCCGATGGAATGTGGATTTGATCTTTGCTACACGAAGCAACACACGAACTAGGCGCGGACGCATCTTGCACGGGCAGCACTGCAACCTGTTCCAACGGTGGTAGATCATTCATAGCCGTATTAGGCTCATGGGACCTGAGCGTTGCTTCCGTGGCAAGGATATCCAAGGCCGTCATTAAATGGATTGCACTTTGCGCACCTTGTTCAGTCTCCGTTGCCATAAGGCGCGCGTGTTTAGCCGGGATCTGCAATTTGAAAAGGTAAATTAAAATCCACGTCATCCTATGCTTCTTAATAATAATTGTTTTTACATATCACATAACTCACATTGTTCGTTTTTCTTCACAAGCTCGATCGCTTAACTCGTCGAAACAAACAAACTGTAACGAATGCGGACTGAAATTACGAATGACAAATACAAATAATAAAAGGTGACCACACTTTTGTATTTCACATATTAACTTACAAATCACTTGCTTATATTTTAACACAAACTTTTTACCATTTATTTCAGGATCTACGCACTATACGCTGTTGTCGGTACCAAAATGCAAACAAATGTAGTTCAGCGATCCTTCACGCACTCAACGGAGAAGAAATATTGCAAAGTGCGGCAACAGCGCAGCGCGCAAGTGCGGCAACAGCGCAGCGCAAGCCGAAAGAAACGCGAGTGAGGGAGAACAGCTGATCCGCGCATCCAGCGCAGTGCGAGAGGAAAGAAACGGGAGGGAGGGGGTATTAGCTGATCAGCTGTTTTGTATCGCGAGAGCGCCCCGTGTAATTTGAAGGCAAGCGAGAGAGCGCTGCGCGCGCTTAGTCTCAATTCGGAAAAAGATCATTTCCGCTCGACTATGTCGGACAATACAAATTCGACCGAACCCCTTCCCCCTGTTTCTACATGCCCATTGCCTGTAAATTTCGCTCTCTTTGCCTGTAGGGGTGAAATATGTGTAGATGTCCTATGTCACTATGTAATGTGTAACTACAGTTGTCATCACGATCTTGATGATGATGATAAGATTTTTTCTTTATATGAAATTTAAATTGGAAAAAATATTATATATATATATATATATATATATATATATATATATATATATATATATATATATATATATATATATATATATATATATATATATAATATATATATATATATATATATATATATATATATATATATATATATATATATATATATATACTATATATATATATATATATATATTTTTCCAATTTAAATTTTCATATAATCTTATCATCATCATCAAGATCGTGATGACAACTGTAGTTACACATTACATAGTGACATAGGACATCTACACATATTTCACCCCTACAGGCAAAGAGAGCGAAATTTACAGGCAATGGCATGTAGAAACAGGGGAAGGGGTTCGGTCGAATTTGTATTGTCCGACATAGTCGAGCGGAAATGATCTTTTTCCGAATTGAGAGTAAGCGCGCGCAGCGCTCTCTCAGAGCGACACAAGAAAACGTAAGTTAAGAGAGTTACAACACATAATCAGTGGCGGATTTAACGGTACGCGGACTGAGCGGCCGCGGGGGGCCCCGTCAATTTAGGGGCCCCGTGAATGGTAATTCCAGCATATGCAAAAATGTGTACAGTAGCCTCATCGAAAACTTCTGTGCCCAATAGGGGCCTCATGGACGAAGAGACTCATACTTGGTGTTAAAAATGATCTAGAGCTATCGCTTGATATTTTTTTTATTATATCGTTTCCTAGACTTGAAAAAGACATCAAGTATAATTATTCGTTGTTAGGCAGTGTGTTAGATCGTCATCAAAAAGTTTGTGATCTAGTTTACACTGTACTCTAGTTTAAATTTCCATTTACACGTTGACAACACTGTTAACAAGGCATACAAGATGCTAGACAATTCCGTGAATGTAATGATGTCTTATGTCTTAAGTCGTTGTTTACTGGTGTGCTCGTGCATGGAATATTGCTCAATTCTTTGGTTTCCGAATTTTACTACGATGATTAACACAATAGAGGCAATAAAACGGAAGTTTACTAGACTTGCCTTAAAAGGTGACCAATTCGGAGGACTTAGAACCATACCAAATTATCGCTCACGTTGCCTTCTGCTTGGCCTATAGAAGCTCAAACACCGTTTTAAGGTAAAACAGTGTGTATTTGTTGCTAAAGTATTCGTCTAAAAACGAATTAGACCTTTTTTTTATTCTAGAATAGCAACATCTACGTGCCATCGAGACCTCTTCGCTCTCATAACTTGCTTGTTGGTGAGAGCAGACATACCTTATATGGATACAATGAGCCGTTACTAGCTATGTCAAGGCAATTCAATACACGGTCCTATCACTTTGATTTAATTCAAAGACCAACATTTAAAGAGAATATTTTACTAATTTACTATTTTGGCGACACCAGATTAAGGCAGATGTTAGGGGAATAAGTCAGGGATTAGGTGTTAAATAATTAATAATAATAAATTAATAAATTAAATTATTGATTAATAAATAAATTGATAACCTATCCGAGTAGTTCAGGGAACAAACACCCCCCCCCCCCCCCCCCCCCGGCAGCAAACCGTCACGCTGAGTTTAAAACAAAGCCAAGTGTAATACCCTCCCTCACCCTCGCTCGACACCAACAGGGGGCCTCAACTTCTTTTACCGCTTAGGGCCCCCGATACCCTAAATCCGCCACTGCACATAATCATACCGAAAGAAGAAAACGAAATCGAAGTGAGTCCGAATCACCACTAATTAAAAGGTCGGACAGATAACAAGGACAGCCTCGAAAGGAATATTGCAAATAATGTAAATACAAGTTAAGCGGGGAGAGTGTTGTGAATGCGTTAGAGATTAGGTTAAGGATAAATTGTGTAAGTAATTGTAAGAGTAGATTGTAACTTGTACTGGAAATAAAAGTCAGTCGAATAGAGAAGGTCAAGCGATTCGTATGTCACAAACACCAGGAGGCAATCAGGTCGTACAAACTAGTTAATGAATATGCACTGAACCATGTCTCTTGCTTCATGCGTTTATATATTCTAGAATAAATAGAGCACCTTCGAGAGCGAAGGGGGAATCTAACTTTTTTTCTTTCGTATACGCACTGATCCTAAAATAAAATTTAGATATGTTAGTCCCAGCTTAAGTCATTTAAGTTGTTTATATTGCGAATACAAATATCTAGATTTAGTTTGATTTGAAGTTCGGTAGTGTAAGGTAATGTGATAAGTGGTAAAGTAATGTATTGGAATCCAACAGCTCATTTTTTATGAAATAAAAAAAAATCAATCGAAAAGACTTTATAATAGGGTAAATGTACCAATAATGGTGCAATTTGTAGTGGTACAAATGTGTTTTAATGGATTTAAAGAGTCAGGAAGGTAAATTCATGAATATGAACACATAGCTATTGGAGTATGTTTTATCACAACCATTTTTTAAAACACATCAAATTTACGAAAAAATACATATTTCTGTGACTGCTTCGTTGTACTTATAATGGTGGTATGATTCTTATAGTCGTGGTATTGTATGCTATATATATGGTGGTAAACACATATAAATATATATATATATATATATATATATATATATATATATATATATATATATATATATATATATATATATATATATATATATATATATATATATATATATATATATATATATATATATATATATATATATATATATATATATATATATATATATATATATATATAGATTCGATGTATAGCAGTAGGAAAAAAACATGTGCAAAATGCGCTGATTTATATCATAAAGTCTGCAACAATCCATTGAAATGCACAGCATGTGAAAATCATTCATCACTTGATAAAGAGTGCCCAATTTGGAAAGTGGAGGCAGGAATAAAAAAATACAAACGGAAAAATGAATCACGATCAGAGAAGCTCGTAGAATAAGAATAAGAAATAGCACCAATAGTATCTCGAATCTGCACCACAATCAATTACTCAAAATAGTATCCGACAATACGCCAAAAAACGTAATAACGGAAAAATAAGATTAGATGTAACGAGCGAAGAAGAAAGCATGGCAAAAAAATAAACGAAAACATCCACTTTAATATTCAAAACAAAACAACTCACAAGATGAAACGGAAAAAATCTCAGATGAACTTAATAAAAACTTAAATCAAAATACACAAAAAGTAAACGAAATAAACACAGAATACAACGATATTCTAATAAATCTTAGCGCCACAAACATTCAAAGAACAGAAGAAACAGGTAGGGAAATCTCCCTTAATTATATGAATTAGCAAAGTACACACACAAATTAAACAAAAACAAATGAAATGAAAAAACTTAACATAATTCAAGCAAATATCCAAAGCATTAAAAAATAGTGATCAATTAATTCATATTCTAAAAGAAATAATTACGACATTGTTTGTCTCCAGGAAACATGGTTTAAAAACGAAAAAAAGACGATAAAAGGATACAACATGATACGCAACGACAGAAGTGATGGTTACGTAGGTACGTGCATTATATTAAAAAAAAAAAACAAATAAATTATAAAAAATTAACACTAAGAGACGAAACAGAAAAAAACATTCAAACAACAGCGATATTACTTCTTCTTTTGGCTCAACAACCGTTGCCGGTCAAGGCCTGCCTGTACCAAACTACTTGTGAGTTTGGCTTTCAGTGACTTATTGATCCCCCAATAGCAGGATAGTCAGTCCTACGTATGGCGGCACGGTCCATTTGGGGCTTGAACCCATGACGGGCACGTTGTTAAGTCGTACGAGTTGACGACTGTACTACGAGACCGGCTTACCATACACACCCGGAAGAATTCAGGCCACACCGTTCATATAAAAACAATTGTGACACACTTAACAGAACCAACCGAAAACGTACAACATAAGCAGGAACAGTATAAGCATTAAACCCAAAACAGCAACTTAGTGACAAGAACCATCGTTTTTGTCAACAAAAGACAAACGTAACTAGCTGAGTGAAAACAATACCTTTCCAACATATAACCCGGAACCAAATGTGAGAAACTCTTAACTGCTTTGAGTATAAATAAAACCAACTCCGATCATGGCATGTCAGATTCGTTCGGACTGTCAGGATAGGACTATGCCCATTCTACATCTATCGAGTTCTCATTTAAAGAGTGTAGATATGTCCCCCTGCCCAAGGTAAGGCCTCTAAACTCCAACGTTTCCAGTAAGGGAAACCTCCTAAAGGTTTCTATGATCGCCTGGACGATCAAGTGCCGAAAGTCCGCTTCGAAACAGTCCACCTCAGTTCTGCTTAATTCGGCAAACGATGACGAAGGCCACCCTGGCCAACGTGAGTTCAAAGTTGCTACATGGCAACCGTCCCGAAATCGAACATACTGTGACTGTTATAACTGCTTTCGGATGTTGTTCAAACTTCTGCAAGCCGTAGACTTATTTTAGGCAGCTTGAGGCGAGCGCCAAAATTAAAATCTATTTACCCAGAGATTCGATTCCGAAAAGAACGTTCGTAAAGCATTCGCTCCTATTTATAATATCCTTTCGATTATCCTTCGCTAATATTTCACGCTTCCGATCTCTCAAACCTATGGCATAGCTCTAGCCATCCTACACTGTCAGTGCCGCTCAACTCTGTTCGTAACAGTGACTATCTCAAAACATACCACATGGCGACCGTAACAGTCATCAAACATACCACATGTTAATTCTGCGGCCGATGGAATGTGGATTTGATCTTTGCTACACGAAGCAACACACGAACTAGGCGCGGACGCATCTTGCACGGGCAGCACTGCAACCTGTTCCAACGGTGGTAGATCATTCATAGCCGTATTAGGCTCATGGGACCTGAGCGTTGCTTCCGTGGCAAGGATATCCAAGGCCGTCATTAAATGGATTGCACTTTGCGCACCTTGTTCAGTCTCCGTTGCCATAAGGCGCGCGTGTTTAGCCGGGATCTGCAATTTGAAAAGGTAAATTAAAATCCACGTCATCCTATGCTTCTTAATAATAGTTGTTTTTACATATCACATAACTCACATTGTTCGTTTTTCTTCACAAGCTCGATCGCTTAACTCGTCGAAACAAACAAACTGTAACGAATGCGGACTGAAATTACGAATGACAAATACAAATAATAAAAGGTGACCACACTTTTGTATTTCACATATTAACTTACAAATCACTTGCTTATATTTTAACACAAACTTTTTACCATTTATTTCAGGATCTACGCACTATACGCTGTTGTCGGTACCGAAATGCAAACAAATGTAGTTCAGCGATCCTTCACGCACTCAACGGAGAAGAAATATTGCAAAGTGCGGCAACAGCGCAGCGCGCAAGTGCGGCAACAGCGCAGCGCAAGCCGAAAGAAACGCGAGTGAGGGAGAACAGCTGATCCGCGCATCCAGCGCAGTGCGAGAGGAAAGAAACGGGAGGGAGGGGGTATTAGCTGATCAGCTGTTTTGTATCGCGAGAGCGCCCCGTGTAATTTGAAGGCAAGCGAGAGAGCGCTGCGCGCGCTTACTCTCAATTCGGAAAAAGATCATTTCCGCTCGACTATGTCGGACAATACAAATTCGACCGAACCCCTTCCCCCTGTTTCTACATGCCCATTGCCTGTAAATTTCGCTCTCTTTGCCTGTAGGGGTGAAATATGTGTAGATGTCCTATGTCACTATGTAATGTGTAACTACAGTTGTCATCACGATCTTGATGATGATGATAAGATTTTTTCTTTATATGAAAATTTAAATTGGAAAAAATATTATATATTTATATATATATATATATATATATATATATATATATATATATATATATATATATATATATATATATATATATATATATATATATATATATATATATATATATATATATATATATATATATATATATATATTTTTCCAATTTAAATTTTCATATAAAGAAAAAATCTTATCATCATCATCAAGATCGTGATGACAACTGTAGTTACACATTACATAGTGACATAGGACATCTACACATATTTCACCCCTACAGGCAAAGAGAGCGAAATTTACAGGCAATGGGCATGTAGAAACAGGGGGAAGGGGTTCGGTCGAATTTGTATTGTCCGACATAGTCGAGCGGAAATGATCTTTTTCCGAATTGAGAGTAAGCGCGCGCAGCGCTCTCTCGCTTGCCTTCAAATTACACGGGGCGCTCTCGCGATACAAAACAGCTGATCAGCTAATACCCCCTCCCTCCCGTTTCTTTCCTCTCGCACTGCGCTGGATGCGCGGATCAGCTGTTCTCCCTCACTCGCGTTTCTTTCGGCTTGCGCTGCGCTGTTGCCGCACTTGCGCGCTGCGCTGTTGCCGCACTTTGCAATATTTATTCTCCGTTGAGTGCGTGAAGGATCGCTGAACTACATTTGTTTGCATTTCGGTACCGACAACAGCGTATAGTGCGTAGATCCTGAAATAAATGGTAAAAAGTTTGTGTTAAAATATAAGCAAGTGATTTGTAAGTTAATATGTGAAATACAAAAGTGTGGTCACCTTTTATTATTTGTATTTGTCATTCGTAATTTCAGTCCGCATTCGTTACAGTTTGTTTGTTTCGACGAGTTAAGCGATCGAGCTTGTGAAGAAAAACGAACAATGTGAGTTATGTGATATGTAAAAACAACTATTATTAAGAAGCATAGGATGACGTGGATTTTAATTTACCTTTTCAAATTGCAGATCCCGGCTAAACACGCGCGCCTTATGGCAACGGAGACTGAACAAGGTGCGCAAAGTGCAATCCATTTAATGACGGCCTTGGATATCCTTGCCACGGAAGCAACGCTCAGGTCCCATGAGCCTAATACGGCTATGAATGATCTACCACCGTTGGAACAGGTTGCAGTGCTGCCCGTGCAAGATGCGTCCGCGCCTAGTTCGTGTGTTGCTTCGTGTAGCAAAGATCAAATCCACATTCCATCGGCCGCAGAATTAACATGTGGTATGTTTGATGACTGTTACGGTCGCCATGTGGTATGTTTTGAGATAGTCACTGTTACGAACAGAGTTGAGCGGCACTGACAGTGTAGGATGGCTAGAGCTATGCCATAGGTTTGAGAGATCGGAAGCGTGAAATATTAGCGAAGGATAATCGAAAGGATATTATAAATAGGAGCGAATGCTTTACGAACGTTCTTTTCGGAATCGAATCTCTGGGTAAATAGATTTTAATTTTGGCGCTCGCCTCAAGCTGCCTAAAATAAGTCTACGGCTTGCAGAAGTTTGAACAACATCCGAAAGCAGTTATAACAGTCACAGTATGTTCGATTTCGGGACGGTTGCCATGTAGCAACTTTGAACTCACGTTGGCCAGGGTGGCCTTCGTCATCGTTTGCCGAATTAAGCAGAACTGAGGTGGACTGTTTCGAAGCGGACTTTCGGCACTTGATCGTCCAGGCGATCATAGAAACCTTTAGGAGGTTTCCCTTACTGGAAACGTTGGAGTTTAGAGGCCTTACCTTGGGCAGGGGGACATATCTACACTCTTTAAATGAGAACTCGATAGATGTAGAATGGGCATAGTCCTATCCTGACAGTCCGAACGAATCTGACATGCCATGATCGGAGTTGGTTTTATTTATACTCAAAGCAGTTAAGAGTTTCTCACATTTGGTTCCGGGTTGTATGTTGGAAAGGTATTGTTTTCACTCAGCTAGTTACGTTTGTCTTTTGTTGACAAAAACGATGGTTCTTGTCACTTAGTTGCTGTTTTGGGTTTAATGCTTATACTGTTCCTGCTTATGTTGTACGTTTTCGGTTGGTTCTGTTAAGTGTGTCACAATTGTTTTTATATGAACGGTGTGGCCTGAATTCTTCCGGGTGTGTATGGTAAGCCGGTCTCGTAGTACAGTCGTCAACTCGTACGACTTAACAACGTGCCCGTCATGGGTTCAAGCCCCAAATGGACCGTGCCGCCATACGTAGGACTGACTATCCTGCTATTGGGGGATCAATAAGTCACTGTGCAGCGACCTTGGTCGCTACGATTCGCGTAACGTGTAAATGCGACTCGGGTGCTGATAATGAAGTGAGAGCGATCGGCACAGATCGTGAACGGCGAAGAGAGATCGGAGAATGGAGACAGAAGCGATGGCGGAGAGAAGCGGGACTTCGGTGACGGCTTGCGTGTAGTTCGGGTGTGTTTAGAGTGGCGGTTAAATTAATGTAGCGGGAAATAAAAGTTAATAAATAAAGTTAGTTATAATCTCTAAAATATTAATCTTTAGTTGTTTCATCTGGTGACAGCGGTAAAGCGCCTACTTTGTAGCGCACGTAACGTTATTTCTGGCTGGTGTTCTAAGTGATAGTGTAAAAGTAAAGGTATAAAGTATGTGGTGAAGGTAAATTGCAGCGTCATAGTGTTAAGTGCTAATTATGATCTAATTATTAAAAAAATCATTTTTCTTTCGTGTAACTAAGTTAACAACAGTTTATTTTTATTACTATCATTACAATCATAATCATCATAATCGGTAGGCTAATCAAATTAGTTGGTAAATTTTTGCAATCATAATCCGTCATTTTATTTTAGCCGCGTACGTAGAGAGTAATGAACCCTAAGGTGTTGGCGCTTAGAAACAGGACTGTCAAAATCAATAACGGTAACGTGGATAAAATTCATTCAACAAATCTGCAACACAATCTTAATTCAACTACAAATAGTGATCAGTGTCTACACAAAGAATATAATTATACGGAACACCTCAGAATTCTTAAGGAAGACTTTTTCAACCAGAGTATTGAAATCGAGCGTGCATTAAACACTACAATCCACAAAATGGCATATGAATTTCCACTCGAAAGGGCAATGTTATGTATCCCGGAATACAACGGAAATGCAAATGATTTAGATGGATTTCTTTATCAAGTTGAATTCTTTGCTAAACAAATACCAGCGGGTGAATCGGAGGAAGATTTAATTCGAACCGTAATGTTTAAATTAAAAGGTAGTGCAGCTGGTTTCTTTAATCGCATATTAGACGAATCGTGGGTAAAAGTAAAAACAAACCTTATTAAGCTGTTTGGAGAAAAAATGAGCTTAGAAGCCATTTTCCAACAAGTGGAAACACTACAGCAAGGGGGAAATGAAGCTTTTTCCGCATTCAAAGAAAGGGTTCTTAAACTCAAAGAAAACATAATTAATGCAGATAAAAACAACACCGAGGACTCGTACGCCATACGAAACCTAAAAATACACTTTTTAGCTGGTTTGAGAAATTCGGAACTGCAAACACTGGCGAGAATGAACAAACACTTAGATTTCGATGAACTTTTAGAGTATTTGGAAGATGAAGTGGTTCAAATTGAGCACATGCGGAAAATCGAAACAAGGTTGAATCGCTCAGAAGCGCATAATACTCCTCAAACCAGTTACTGTAGTGGCTCATCTGCACAAGGCGTGATTGACGAAAGAAACCTGCAGCAAGAAGAATGTAGTGCCAATAGTTTTAGACGCTGCAACAATAGCACTAATTTCACTAACCCTTCAAATTCAAATAGTTTTTGGCAATCACAACACAATAGTACGGCATATAACACAAATACTCGTAACATTAACAGTAACTTTTCTCGGCCAAGAAGATATTTTGCTCCGCATAGTAGTTCCTACCATAATAATTATACACAACTAACACCATCACACAATTCAACACAACCACAAAATTATTATACACAACATTTTTCACAACAAACACCACCACAGAATCAACATGAAAATAATAATTCACGGGGGCAAAATCAATATTACCACCAACCATTGAATTCCAACACACATACAAAAAACTAAATCAAGGAACACTATGTGATGAAACAGTAATGAATAGTGTTCCGAAAAAACAGAAAAATTTATTTTTGCTCAGTCCTAAAGAAGAATATATGGATAACATAGAAGAAGTACCAAATGTCTGTGGAAATGAATATGAATCATTGGATATAGAATTTACTAGCGATGGTAAACTAATGGTTCATATTTTATCGCAGAGCTCAAAAAATTAATGATAAAGTATTTAATTGATTCGGGAGCTTGCTTCAATACATTGAGTTGGGAATCGGCAAAAGAATTAGGGCCTTCTTCCATAAATTACAATGACAAAGTAACATTGTCAGGGTTTGATGGAACTTTGTCCGAAACCATTGGCTCAATTTATGTTAATTTAAATGTTGGAAAATCTTTATATGCTATAAAATTTTACATACTTAAAACACTCAGCGTTCCAGGAATAATCGGAGCTAGTTTTTTAAGAAAATACACGTTAGGAATAGGAAAAAAATTTGAAAACATTCATTTGCAAAAGAATATAAATGAAAATGAGAAAGAAAAAGGGAGCGAGGAAGCGAGTATGAATGAAGAAGATTGTACTTTGATAGACAATCAAGAAAAAAATGAGTTGCTCTCACATATGGAGAAACAACTCTCTGATTGTGATGTGGTCGAAACGAGCAAGGAGGAAGAGTTAGTCGGTTCAGAAAGATATAGAGAATTAGTAAAGAAATTAATTTTACACATTTAGATAGCACAAAAACAAATATCATTCAACAAATAATTGCAAAATACACCGATATATTCCATTTGCCAGGGGACAAACTTACATTTACTAAAGCAGCAATGCACGAAATTGAAACAAATTCCAATATACCTATATATAAAAGACAGTACAGATTTCCAGCTGCTCTGAATAATATTATGGAAGAGCAAATAGAAGAAATGCTTAAACAGAAAATAATAAGGCCAAGTAAAAGTCCATGGAATGCTCCTGTCATGTGCATTCCCAAAAAATCTGAGGATGATCAAGGAGAAAAAAAATATCGGATAGTAGTCGATTTTCGTGCTCTCAATTTAATAACTAAACCTTTCGTATATCCTATTCCCAGAATAGATGACATCATGGATAATATTGGCAATAGTAAATTTTTTTCTACCATAGATTTGAAATCTGGATTTTTTCAAATACCCATCGCACTTAAAGACGCCGCAAAAACAGCTTTCTCTACAGCTAAAGGGCACTATGAATTTTTAAGAATGCCAATGGGCCTCAAAAACAGTCCTTCAACATTTCAGAAGCTGATGAACACTGTGATTTACACCATACAACCAATTAAAGCTTTCGTTTACTTAGATGATATTGTGGTGTTCGGGGATTCAATAGAAGAGCACACCAATAACCTACTAAAAGTGTTTAATGCTTTAAGAAATCACAATCTCAAAATAGAACCGTCAAAATGCAAATTACTCCACAAAGAAATAACATATTTAGGCCACACTATCAAGGAAACAGGTATTAAACCAACACAAGCAAATGTGAAAACAATTTTAGACATGCATACACCAAAACCCTGAAGGAAGTACGATCGTTTTTAGGAATGATAAATTTTTATGGTAAATTTATACCAAACGTTTCTGATATTAGAAAGCCTTTGCATGAGCTTTTAAAGAAAAATGCTGAATTCATTTGGGATAAAAATTGCGATGAAGCATTTAAAACGTTAAAAAACCTACTTATCTCTGAACCAATTCTAGTGCGACCAAATTTTGAAGATTGTTTTGTAATTACAACAGATGCTAGCGATTATGCTCTTGGAGCAGTATTATCGAACGAAAAAACAGTAGAATGTCCGATCGCTTATGCCAGTAGATCCTTGGTTGGAGCCGAAAAACGGTATCACCCTATTGAAAAGGAACTATTAGCTATAGTATGGGCGGTGGAACACTTTAAACATTATATATATGGAAACAAATTTATCGTATATTCCGATCATAGGCCCCTAGTCTCTATATGGCGCCTTAGAGAAAACTCGCCGATTTTATCTCGACTTAGGTTGCGCTTGCAAGGATTGGAATGTGAAATACGATATAAGAAAGGGAAAGAGAACGTGGTTGCCGATTTTTTATCTCGGCTTCCAGAGCTAAAGTCGAGTGAAAATCAAAAAGAGGAAGAAAACAATACGGTAGCTGTGTTCACACGCCAACAAAAGAAACTTCTTATGAATCCTAATCAAGGTAAGAAACAAAAAGAAAAAGTGGAAGAAAATAATAACATCCCTGAACATGAAGATCACTGGCAACAATTATTAAAATTAGATGTACAAAAAGAAACAAGCACTGAAGAACTAAAGAGGACAGAAAAGTTGGAGAAAAACAAACAAACACTTAAATCAAATTTCAAAATTATAACCCGGGGACAGAGCGAATTCAGATTGAAAAACATGAAGTAGATACAGTGCTTAAAGAATTTCATGACTCTCCGGTAGGAGGACACGTGGGTGTTAAAAGAATAAAAAAAAGGATAAAGGAGTTATTCTTCTGGGCTGGTATGGATAGGAATATTGAGGGCTACGTAAAAAGTTGCAAATCTTGTCAATTAAATAAGATTGGTAGATACAACAAAATTCCTATGCAGATTACTACTACATCAACTTTTCCTTTTGAAAAGTTGTACATGGATATTGTAGTACTACCAGAATCAGAGAGGGGGAATAAGTACGGATTGGTAATACAAGATGATCTCACAAGATATTTGATAGTTACACCAATAGCAAATCAAGAAGCAACAACTGTAGCTAAAGCATTTGTGGAACATGTCATCTGTCTTGTTGGCGCTCCTGTGGAACTCGTTACTGATCAGGGAACAAACTTCATGAGTGCGATTATGAAGGAAGCTTGTAAATTATTAAAAATTAAAAAAATCAACACGTCAGCATACCATCCGCAAGGTAACATAGTCGAAAGAGCTAACAGGGAGCTTAAGATATACTTAAGACAGTTCGTCGGTAAAAACTATAAGGTGTGGGACGAAGTTTTACCATATTTTTCCCTACAATACAATACATGTATTAATTCGTCGACTGGTTATACTCCCTATGAATTAGTTTTTGGTAGGAAAGCTAGGTTACCAACTTCCATATACAAATTGATAGGAGAAGGATGTACTCGGATTATTCTGAAGAGTTAATAAGAAATATTGCAGAGACACATTTCATAGCGAGAGAAAATTTGATAAAGTCAAAAGAGAAGCGTAAATTAATATACGATCAGAACGCAATAGAATGGCAACCTATGTGGGGAGAGATGGTACTCGTCAGAAATAACCAAATAGGAGTAGGGCAAAAGTTGCAAGGGCTGTGGAGAGGACCATACGAAGTGGTTGAAATACCGAGCGACCAAACATGTATAGTAAGGAATGGGAAAAAATTAGAGAAAGTACACAACAACAGATTAAAAAAATTTAATTCATAAAATGAAAATGGGAAAACAAAAAGAGTAGAAATAGGATAAGGAAGATTCTTATATTCAGATTAGGATTTAGAAACATTAGAATTATGTACATTTAAGAAATAAGGATTATTAAAAAAAAAAAAAAAAAAAAAAAAAAAAAAAAAAAAAAAAAAAAAAAAAAAAAAAAAAAAAAGATTATCCCTAACTAGTTCCCTAAGCAACAGTAGCATATAGCCACAAATATCCACACGGCATATCCACACAAGCACGTATCGATGGAAGCAGCATTAAACAGACACAGGCACAAACGAGATATCGAGTTGAAGAAAAAAAAAACGTAGCACACACCACTAGCACAGGAAACAAACGCTATACGGGTTGAGCTGGTGAGGTTGAGCTAAGACGGTTGAATGATGGTTGAATGATAACTTTGCTCCCCCAGTTCCCAGTCCAAGAAGGCAGCTTATAGTCAGAATTATGCACCTAAAATATAGAAGGCCAATGAATTATTAAGTCACGCGGACGGACTTTACACGTATGTTACGTTGTTCGCACGTGAACGCAGCAGCAAAAAGAGCGATGAAAACGACAGCCCAGCACAAGGAGCGTTCTGACGGAAGTCCCTTCTGACGGCCTAGATCTATCATAAGACACATATAGATCACGAGATAACGATAAGAAATTGCTTGCAAAACAAATCGTACTATATAGTTTTCTTGCAAAACAATTTTCGTTAAAAAAAAAAAGTAAAAGGACATGCAGCGACCTTGGTCGCTACGATTCGCGTAACGTGTAAATGCGACTCGGGTGCTGATAATGAAGTGAGAGCGATCGGCACAGATCGTGAACGGCGAAGAGAGATCGGAGAATGGAGACAGAAGCGATGGCGGAGAGAAGCGGGACTTCGGTGACGGCTTGCGTGTAGTTCGGGTGTGTTTAGAGTGGCGGTTAAATTAATGTAGCGGGAAATAAAAGTTAATAAATAAAGTTAGTTATAATCTCTAAAATATTAATCTTTAGTTGTTTCAACTGAAAGCCAAACTCACAAGTAGTTTGGTACAGGCAGGCCTTGACCGGCAACGGTTGTTGAGCCAAAAGAAGAAGTAATATCGCTGTTGTTTGAATGTTTTTTTCTGTTTCGTCTCTTAGTGTTAATTTTTTATAATTTATTTGTTTTTTTTTTTAATATAATGCACGTACCTACGTAACCATCACTTCTGTCGTTGCATATCATGTTGTATCCTTTTATCATCTTTTTTTCGTTTTTAAACCATGTTTCCTGGAGACAAACAATGTCGTAATTATTTTCTTTTAGAATATGAATTAATTGATCACTATTTTTTAATGCTTTGGATATTTGCTTGAATTATGTTAAGTTTTTTCATTTCATTTGTTTTTGTTTAATTTGTGTGTGTACTTTGCTAATTCATATAATTAAGGGGAGATTTCCCTACCTGTTTCTTCTGTTCTTTGAATGTTTGTGGCGCTAAGATTTATTAGAATATCGTTGTATTCTGTGTTTATTTCGTTTACTTTTTGTGTATTTTGATTTAAGTTTTTATTAAGTTCATCTGAGATTTTTTCCGTTTCATCTTTGTGAGTTGTTTTGTTTTGAATATTAAAGTGGATGTTTTCGTTTATTTTTTTGCCATGCTTTCTTCTTCGCTCGTTACATCTAATCTTATTTTTCCGTTATTATGTTTTTTGGCGTATTGTCGGATACTATTTTTGAGTAATTGATTGTGGTGCAGATTCGAGATACTATTGGTGCTATTTCTTATTCTTATTCTACGAGCTTCTCTGATCGTGATTCATTTTTCCGTTTGTATTTTTTTATTCCTGCCTCCACTTTCCAAATTGGGCACTCTTTATCAAGTGATGAATGATTTCACATGCTGTGCATTTCAATGGATTGTTGCAGACTTTATGATATAAATCAGCGCATTTTGCACATGTTTTTTCCTACTGCTATACATCGAATCTATATATATATATATATATATATATATATATATATATATATATATATATATATATATATATATATATATATATATATATATATATATATATATATATATATATATATATATATATATATATATATATATATATATTTATATATATTTATATGTGTTTACCACCATATATATAGGATACAATACCACGACTATAAGAATCATACCACCATTATAAGTACAACGAAGCAGTCACAGAAATATGTATTTTTTCGTAAATTTGATGTGTTTTAAAAAATGGTTGTGATAAAACATACTCCAATTGCTATGTGTTCATATTCATGAATTTACCTTCCTGACTCTTTAAATCCATTAAAACACATTTGTACCACTACAAATTGCACCATTATTGGTACATTTACCCTATTATAAAGTCTTTTCGATTGATTTTTTTTTATTTCATAAAAAATGAGCTGTTGGATTCCAATACATTACTTTACCACTTATCACATTACCTTACACTACCGAACTTCAAATCAAACTAAATCTAGATATTTGTATTCGCAATATAAACAACTTAAATGACTTAAGCTGGGACTAACATATCTAAATTTATTTTAGGATCAGTGCGTATACGAAAGAAAAAAAGTTAGATTCCCCCTTCGCTCTCGAAGGTGCTCTATTTATTCTAGAATATATAAACGCATGAAGCAAGAGACATGGTTCAGTGCATATTCATCAACTAGTTTGTACGACCTGATTGCCTCCTGGTGTTTGTGACATACGAATCGCTTGACCTTCTCTATTCGACTGACATTTATTTCCAGTACAAGTTACAATCTACTCTTACAATTACTTACACAATTTATCCTTAACCTAATCTCTAACGCATTCACAACACTCTCCCCGCTTAACTTGTATTTACATTATTTGCAATATTCCTTTCGAGGCTGTCCTTGTTATCTGTCCGACCTTTTAATTAGTGGTGATTCGGACTCACTTCGATTTCGTTTTCTTCTTTCGGTATGATTATGTGTTGTAACTCTCTTAACTTACGTTTTCTTGTGTCGCTCTGACTGATTTCTATAGGAGTGTCATACGGTCTTGGATTAACTTGTTTTCTAATCTGATTGACATGAAACATTCTAGCGTTTCCATTTAAATTTATGAAATAAACAAACTTATTTATTCTTTATAATATCATGCCTGTAATCCATCGCATAATATTCTTAAAATGATTTATCTACAATATATGTTCACCATATTTATACTCAGTTTGTTTTTTTCATTTTAACTGTATGGAACGCCTCCTTTCTTGCTTTTCTCTCCACAACTTCGCTTTGTTGAATTGGCTTCCTGACTAGATTATGTATAAAGATGTTCGCTAATTAATATGAGGTTCTCGGTCGATAGGACAATACAACAAATTTACTTAAGACTTCTTTAATGGTTTTTACCCCTCTCTTTGCCAAACTATTGGATTGCGGATGGTATGATGTTGATTTGGTAACATTTACTTTATGTTTTTCCAAGATCTGTCTCAACATCTTTGAATTGAATGGTGGACCATTATCCGATACTAACTCCTTCGGACTTCCAAAATATGCGAAGATTGCCTGTAACTGTTCGATAATGTCTGACGCTTTAGATCTGTGTAGTAGTGATGGAAGTCATCCGTAGGCGACCCGGAGTCGTTCGGGTTCATTCTTCCTTTAGAATGAGGGGAAGTTCAAATCTCGTTTTAATAAGAAAATACTAACAAAATATATCGAATGCCTGCAGCTTTATTTTATTGAATCTAGATTGTGTCAATATACCAATATACTATCACTATAACGACGTACGTGTCTACTACCAGATTGTTCCGGTAAACGTACGTAATGGGTCAGTGGCTATCAAAACGTTTGCTTTGTTGGATGCTGGATCGTCACTAACATTAATGGAGGAAGATTTAGCAAACAAGTTAGATCTACAAAGCCAGCAAGACACACTAACAACGACGTGGACCCAAAATCTAACGATAGAACAAGACCACTGGGTCAACAAGTTCTGAACAAGTTCTGGGTATACGTCTGACCGAAAGTATAAGAAAAGAACTTCGCTTATTCGTAAAACATATAACATACTGGAGTGATTCGGAAGTAGTATTGAGTTGGCTCAAAAATCGTCGTAAATACGCAAAATTTGTTGCACATCATGCGGGCGAAATTTTAGATTCATCTCGTACCGACCAATGGAGATGGGTTCCATCACAAGAAAATCCAGCAGACATTGCAACAAAACCATATCCAAATGATTGGATTTGAATAAATTGGCCTTCGTTCTTAGGAAACGACGAATCAGATTGGCCACACAAAGAGATCGTAGAAACGAATGAAGAATGCCGCGTAGTAGCTGTACACCAACACGCAGAAACAGCTATACCGGTGGAAAATTATTCTTCGTGGCCTAGATTATTAAAACATCTGACAATTCTGAAAAAGTTTGCCGATTTTATAAGAAATCGATCAGCATTTACACGTCCCATTCAGCCAGTTGACGTCCAATCAGTCTGAAATGGCGTGTTTCCCCGAAGAAATGGCAACTTTCACTAAAGGACAACTAGTACCAAAGCAAAGCCCTTTAAACAAGCTATCGCCATTTTTAGACTCCGATGGCATCATGCGTTCCCGTGGAAGATCTGAAAACATCAGCGCGAAAACTTCCCCAAAGTACACGCACGCCAATCATACTGCCACAGAAACCAAGATTGGTAAAATTGTTAGTGAGAAATTTTCATGAACGTTATTTGCATAAGGCAGACAACGTAGTTATCGGCCCAATTCAACAACAAATTTGGATAGTGAATTTGCGAGTAGTCCTAAAAAATTTAAATAAATGTTGGCAAAAGTGCAACATGGATTGCGGCACATGTTTACATAATGGAGTCACCGACACCCGACTCCAAAGACACTACGTGCCACTTTGATTGAAATCGAGGCAATCCTTAACTCCAGGCCCTTAACATACATACTGCTGGAAAATGTAGAAGACGAAATAATCGCACCATTTCATTATGGTCGAAATGGCAGCCATATACCACCAGTAGTGAACGAAACCTCGGCAGCAAACAGGCAACATTACAAACTCATACAACACTATTCAAAGATATTCTGGGATCGTTGGTGTTACGGCCGAGGGGCTCCGCCGGGCGAAGGTTCCGGCTACAACGGGGAATTCTCCAAGCCTTTCAGCTAGTGCTCCTCGCTGCCTCGGGAGTCTATGCAACAGAAAGGGGGATCGTTCCTTGAGAGATTCGGATTATTTCGGATGTTCTGAAATGAAGCTCTTAACGCTTTGGATTATCGTTCGAATCTGATTTGGCTCCAGCTTGAGCCGCCTTTATATACGAAAAAATTCACAATTTTTCTGCACGATCTTCTTTTCTTCTTTGGCACAACAACCGCTGTCGGTCAAGGCCTGCCAGTACCCACTAGTGAAGTGAGCTTGGCTTTCAGTGACTTATTGTTACCATAGCAGGATAGTCAATCCTACGTATGGGGGCACGGTCTATTCGGGACTTGAACCCATGACGGGCGTGTTTTTACGTCGTACGAGTTGACGACTGTACCACCAGACCGGCCCTCACCTTACATTTATTTCTTAGCGAATGGATGTGTGTGTCAACGGTACACACATTAGCCGACATCGCGAATAAATGAACACATTTTAACAGTCGTTTAAAGTTCATTTTGGGTTAACCGAGTTCATTTGTTGTTCATTCCTGTTAAAATAAACGACCGTCAAAACAGTTAACGACTAGTCGTTAACGCACATAGGCAAACACAGGGGAAAAATCGAGCAATATTATAAACGACGGTTAATTTGTATCGCATACGCTCTTGACAGTCGTTTATTTTAACAGCGTGTGATAAGCTGTCGTTAAAATTAACAGATGAACAATTTTCTTGATTTTCTTACGTAGCATACAATTGAATTAAATAAAAAAATTGTATGCATACTTTTGTGTTGTGTTTACTGTTAAATAAAACATTTCCTAGCTTTTGTTTTATAATTGTACATATTTGTTACGGTTCTTAAGACGAATCACCTTGCACTGTTGCCTACTTACAAATTACCCTACGGACAAAGAGCGGGTAATTTTTATCATGGTGTGCGTAAAAACCTAGAGTTAAGCCGATGGAAGATTTCCTAGGCTTAAAAAACGGGGCGGGAACGGGTACCACGGTTCTCTCACGCTCCCATATAAAATACACGGTGCGCTCTCTCAATCCTTTCGTGTGCTTGTGTTTGTTTCTTTCGTGTTGCGCTGTGTGCGTTTCTTTCGTTCAGCGATCGCTCACACTCGCTGCGTATTTTTTTGTTATCTAAAGCTAAACAAAAAAAAAAACAAACACGTGTAGATCTTTTTTCATCACTTTATTGAAACGATTACATAACTTTACACGATTTCACACATTTACATACACAATATCAAACTAAAATAACATTCATCGCTGCATCGACGCAAATGTTGAAGTGGCCGAATATCTGCGTAGATCCTTTTGTACACGTTGATTACTGTAAAAAAGGTACGAAATGAAGCTGCGCGATGTACATAACATGCATTACGAATCATTCGCGCAGTTTTATTTGAAGCTGCACAACACTTGAACACTTTACAAAATCATAACACCAATCGTCCAGGACTTAGGCTGACACACGAGCGGCCGCTCGCTGCCGATCCTTGAGCTGTACTTACGATTTCGTGTGGTAGCAAGAACGAGAGCACACAGGGGAACTTTCGGTACAGCAGTGCAAGCGAGACACCGACATCAGCACAGCGCTGCGAGCAGATCAAACTGAGCGAGCTGGCCGAAAATGAACGCACACATTTCCACATGTGTAACTGTATTAGTGCCAAAACTGCCCTACAAACAACGAGCGGGATATTTTATCATGGTGTGTGTAAAAACCTAGAGTTAAGCGGAGAATCGGTGTAAAATACACGGAGGCGAGAGCGCGTTTTGGTTTCGATTTGCAACGTTATATACTTGAGCAATTTTGTTTGCATTGCTCTCAAAGTCTCATGTAAGACTTCTGAAAAGGTTGATTGCGCCATAGGTATGGTAAAATCGTTACCAACACCTAGCTGGTATGACCCTTGAGCTAAAAATTTCAGCGTTGCAGCCAGCTTTTGCTTTGCTTTAAGCCCCCTATTGTGACGCGGTTTTAGTTCAGGAGCATTTAATGTAGGATCTTTTTAAACAAACTTTTGTTGACGCGAAAGTTGCGAACAAATCTAAAATTAGAGAAGAAATACAACATAAAATGAGCTGTACACATCTTTAATAACATACACAATCACTTACGCTGTATCGGAAAGCATGAAAGGATCCAATTGTTTGCGCAATTTCCTGCGATACGCTGACAAATCTGCATCGCTTTCGTTGTTATCTCGAGCAAAAATCAATGGTAATATATTCATAGCAATGTATTTCTATTATAATTTGTAGTTCACTGTGGCAAATTATAACCACACTCATAGACGCTTTCCCAACCAAAACAAAACATACGTATTTGACAGTTCAAAAACTGCTCGACGTAAACGACCCGGTTAACATTTAACGACTGTTAACTCAATGCGTTCGCGATGCCAATGTCGAGCAGTTTTTAACGACTCTGGTTAATTTTTAACGACTGTTAATTTTAACCATTTCTTTGGCGATACCGGCTATTGTTAGTTCAGTTAACAAAATAAGAGTTTATTCCAAGTGTTTTAAGTGAAAATGGAGAACGTTAAGTGTGCTAGGAAAAGTGGTATGCTAAGCAAGCTTGGGCAGGCAATAATGGAGGAGTGCGGGCGAGAATGGGAAGCGGAAAACAAACAAGGAACTAGCCGACGCCAAGAAGCACCAGGTACATTTTCGTTATTATTTTGTGGCGTCAGTTTAGCTTAAAACTCCAAGTGAAAGCTTCATAAAATTCTTTGAAAATAACAACAAAAATGGTGTCCCAAAGTCTAAGTAATATTAAATTAGATCGGCCAGTGCTGTGTGTTTAAATGCATGAAAAGCGGCATGAGAAGCAAATTTTACTCGACAACTATATTCATTCATGTCACGCCAGTTTGTCTCAGAATTAACGCGTGTGATTATCGTTAAAAGCCCTTCAATATCGGGATGGTGGTAAAATGTTCATGCGCTTGTGACAAGCCAGTGGCTTCTATTTTAGATAACTTATGCTTATTGCTGGCCCTTAACTGTTTAACGTTCATCGATCGTCTATCATTGAAAATATAAGTTTATTCTAACTAAAAATCGCTCTAGCCCTTTTGCAGTATAAGTAAGAGTTATGTTCTGTTTCTTTTTACATTTCACTTTCAATGTTTGAAATTCCGCATGCTGGTGCGGAATCCGTTGATGAGAATGTCTCCGATGAAGAAGTATTTGACGACGATGAGCCCGAAGAAGAATGGTTGGAGGAATGGCTGAACGAAAGTGACGAAGATGATGGCGAAGATAATCAGCATACAGAAAATAATGTTACGGATCCACAATCTGAAAACATATTATCAAGGAAATCATGAATGTAGGCCCTATCTTATCGAATAATCCACACAGCCTTAAATGATTTGCTTGGAATCATACACGATCATAGCACATTGTTCCAGAAGTCATCCAGATTCATTTGATGAGTATTTGCAAAATCAAACCTCTTTTTGCGGTTTACAGTGTTAACCCAAATTTTTTTATGAGGAAACCGGCCGTTATTCCCATTCTTTTTCAAAATATTACGCACCGTGTTGTTACAAACTATAAGGCCCGATTATTAAACACAAATTGTAAAGACAAGTTGTCAAAATCGGAAGATTTGTATTATGACATCCGTTTGTGTTGTGTGTTGGAAAAAAAAATTTGACGAAACACAAACTCACAAGCATACTGCCAAGATACGTATTATGAAACACAAACGGAAATCCATAATTGTCAAACTGCTTTCCGTCAGCTTTTTGTCACGGAAAGGCGCCAATCTCAGATTGTTTGACCGACAAAACACAACAACAGAGTTTTTGCTGTTGCTTTCACGACAAAATATAAGTATTTTATTTCAGAAATAATCAATTTTATCATTTTAAATAAAAATATGTGTACTGCCATATCCATCAAATGGCGATAAGCTGGAGATACTGGTAACGTGATGCTGTTTTGGGTTAAGAAGCTGCTGTTATTTCCTTCCTCTGTTGTGCTTCGATGGTAGTCGAAAGATGAAGGGCTCACGCACCTGGTGTGTGTTCAACAGCATTGGATTCCAGCAACTTCTTCAGTGAGTGACTGCTTCAACAACCAACAGCATACGCACATGAATTTATCACATCTAATACTGCATACACTTTTAGTAATAACAAATACTCGGAGGGCTCGATCTCCGCCAGAATGTCAAGGAAAATTTCCTTCGACGCACGAATTTTTTTCGACGCACCTTTTCGACCCTTGACATAAGTTTACTGGACACATCGGGGACAATTTTATTCATTGCATACTAGGCATATTTCGAGGATTGGTAGATTTATGTCATGGTAAAAACATGCCATGATTTTTAAGGCAGGTCATTATTTATGGTGGTCAATATTCACATAGACGAATACTTTTTGAGCGCCCATTCAATGTGTTTTTTAGTCTTTTAAGTGTATTTTTGTTATAAAAACACTTAAATGTTTAATTTCTCGCAAAACATGTTAATTGATAGTTTTTCTATCAAACCTCATCATTTCTTTTACCGTCCCATGCCTAGTGTGGCCACAATATGCCTTTTTCTGAAAAATATTCAGCTAGACGAATACTTTTTGGACTGACTGTACAAACATTTTTTTGTTTCATTTATTACAGAAACCGACGCCTGCTGTGGATAAATTTGCTTTAAATCTCTTCGTAGATGGGCTTCCGTTACATAACAGTGGCCCTACACAGTTTTGACCAATAATGGCGCAGATTCACGTGCTTCCGGAGGTGCCTGTCTTGGTACTATGCATTTTCTGTGGTTCGTCGAAACCTGACAACGTGGAGGATTATCTTCGTCAATTGGTAGACGACCTTAATCGTGTTATGGACCAGGGAGTCACAATCAACAAAACAAAAATTGGAATTGATCTTCGTGTTATCATCGCCGATTATCCCTCCCGAGCATTCATCAAAGGTAAACTTATTAAAGACTCTTGTATACGTCTAATTTGCATTGTTTATTGCTAAACTCCTCATTTTTTTATTCATTTGTCAGGTGTGGCAAATTTCAATGCAGCGAACGGGTGTATAAAGTGTAGAATTGTGGGAAAAAGGACAAAAAATCCACAGAATGGTATTTGAAAGAACAGCTGAACCGAGGACAAATAATGAATTTAGGCAAGGAGATTATGAAATAAGCCATCAGAAACGACCAACACCGTTATTAGATATTAAGACTAAAGATATTATTAAGATCTTAAGCATAGCAGACTATTTACACTTTCTACATTTAGGAATAGCAAAAAAAAATAGGATCAGTATATGCCAAAGGTAGTTTAGCACCGTTTCCGAAGTGGAACGAAGAAGATAGAGAGGAAATTTCTAAAATTCTAGTTAAGACAAAGTTACCTGCAGAGATAAATAGGGCAATGAGGCCACTGAAATATTTAGCTTATTGGAAGGGGTCCGAATATCGTACATTTCTCAATCATATTAGTATAGCATTACTTAGAGGAAGAATTCACGATGATGCTTATCATCATTTTAAACTATTTTATGTTGCATTGTTTTTCAGCAATCACTTTAAAAATCATTGGGACTACGCGGAAGCTCTTATAAAACAATTTGTTGAGGATTTCGGCATCATTTATGGCAAATCTCACATTACCAGTAATATTCACAATATTTTACACATAGCTGAAGATGTACGTAAATTCGGACCCCTTCCAACAATATCCTCATATCCCTTTAAAAGTCGGTTAAAATTTCTTGAAAGGCTAGTTAGAACAGGTCATAGAACATTAGAACAAATAGTATGTAGGTTAACAGAACTTAATGAGCTAAAAGCAAGTGAAAGCAAAAAGAAAATGGTTTATCCAATTATAAAACATAACAAAGATGAGGTTAAAATTTATATAACAGATAAATTTAAATTATGGAAAGGTGATAGGAACGGTTGGTTTTTAACCAAAGATAATAAGCTTTTTAGGTATAGTAGTCTTAAGTAAGTAAGTCTTAAGCAGGTACGAGAATCGTACATCATAGAAGGGCATCAATTAGCAAAAACACAATCAGCATTTAGTTATCCGAACCGTTCAGAAGTTATTTATTATTACATAGGTAAAGAATCTGATATTCCAACCGACGTTGTAAAAGTAGATTTAAACAATGTAAAAGTTCAATTGGTAGCGGTTTCTGTAGATGATGGCGAATCGTTTTATTTTAGTCCGCTTATGCATACTTTATTGAAATAAAACATATATATTTAGTTATCTGTAGTCTGGCTAGTTGGATTACATGTTACACATGAATGCATTTATTGCTCTCAAATAGAAATAATTTCAAAAAGAGAGTCTTATTACCACAACTACAGAACTTTTCGAAAAACATAAAATTTTAAAAAATGTAAAACAAGATATTTCCCGTCCTTGAGTTCCATTATTTATCACATTTCAGTTTTGATATTCGTAATACAGTTGACAGAAACTTAACCTATTATCTCGTATTTGGTACAGTTCATCACAATTCATCATAACGAAAGGAAAAAATATCTAAAAAGCTTATCACTAATAACTATATCCCAGTTATAATTTTTTTTTCTGATATTGGGGGCCTTCACGATTCTAGTTAGTTTTTTGTATGGAGTTTGACAGTTGGAGGCTGAAATCATGTAAACACTCCATACAAAACCACACAAAAAACTAGCCTGCAATTTTCAGTCTAGATTATTCTAGCCACAAAGCTAGAATTAGATTCGAGTACCTGCTCGAAAACACGGTTTTGTTTACATTTATCCCAAGGTGCATTAAAGAAATCAGGTGATCGAATCTGGAATCAAAGTGTATGTAGTCCAGGTGGTCTCATAGCATTTTTTTATAACCAAATTTGAATATCACTTTTTGACAGGATGGGTGAAAACTTTTGTTCAAACAAGCTTTCTGAAGGCATGACGAATACACAAAACACTCTTAAAATCTTCATTCAGAAACAGAAGCGATAAAAATCAGTCTTCTAAATTCATACACCTTGTGATAAGCCCACCTGTAGATTTTACCCACTTAGATAGCTGCTCGAAAACTGATATACAATGCAAAAAGCTGACAGAATGAAATTTCAGCCAACGAGCTTAAAACGGAAAGGCCCCCATTCTTCGTTTCTTTGTCGTTTCTAACTTTCCCATTTTTGAAGGCTTGCAATTATAAATTTTTTTGTTTAAGAATGTTTTCACGTAGGCGTCAGTAAGATCTGTCAATCGATTGCCTCCAATAAATTTGAGTAGACTTAAAATATGCATATACTTCGAGAAGCAAATTTTAGGTCCCTGCTTGCCTTCGAGTTCGAGAACAATTTTTAACTGTTTATCAAAATCTGTGACATCCGTTAGTATTTGCACGATTTGACCAACTAGGTTTACCATATACGTACCATTTTGTAACGATTGTTCAAATTTGTTTAGGCTATGTTCATCGCTTATCCTGTCTACTTCAAATGACCTAGAGACGGTAAATTCGTTTCTACACACGTTATTCATTATCGTCGAAACCTGCGGTGATAACTTCTCCAGCATTTTAATAGCAACGTCAATCTTCCTTTCAATCTTTTCTTCTCTATTCATCTTTGAATATGCGATATCAGTTGCAGGTACTGATGCTTTAGGTGCTATTGGTGGTTTGGGTGCTGTTGCCGGTTTTGGTGCTTCTGTATATTTGAATGCTGTGTTAGTTTTTGGTACCATTGGGAGTTTAGGAACAGAAGCAGGATCAGAAACAACTTTGGGTTTAGGAGGAATCGCAGGTTTTGTTGATCCTGGTTGCGTGTGAGTGTAGCATATCTGCTATACAGAACTTATTATAACACACACTATCAGCTATAGACACATTGTAATACACTTTGGAAAGCCAAATCACACCATTGCGACACGTTCATTATAACACATCAGCAAATCAATCCACACCATAGCAACACACTCATACTGTATCGTTCATAAAAAAAACAATTGAAAGACTTTTATCGAAAACAACCGCGCAACCAAAGCAATTCAAGCGTTACTTTAGCAAAATAGACAAACTGAGAACGCATAGCAACTTAACGCTAAAAGCGCTGCGTAGGCAAAGATCGACCAACGCAACCGTGCCTTGGCTAGAAACTTGTGCCAGTTGAAATTTTCCAGAACCTTTGTAAAAACACTAAAAGCGCAGCATAGGCACAAATTGACATCTCACTCCAATACAAAGTATGAATTGCACCTCATATCAATAACCTTTAATTAGGACAAAAACACATTCCAAAACCAAAATGTACGAAACTCATTGAGTAAAATAAAACAGATTCCGACTGTGGCAAGTGAGATTCGTTCGGACTGCCAAGATAGAACGTTACCCTTCCTAATACTTCGCCTTCCAACTTATTTCAAGAGTTTAGTTATGTCCCCCTACCCCAGGTAAGGCTTCTAAACTCCAACGTTTCCAGTAAGGGAAACCTCCTAAAGGTTTCTATGATCGTCTGGACGATCAAGTGTTGAAAAGTCCCCTCTATCGATGTTTTTATTCCATCTCGGCTCATGTCAGTAAAAACTGACCTACCGCGACGTTGATCGATGTACTCGATGTACTCGATGTACTCGATGTACAGTATGTACCGTATGTACGCCTAACCCATTACATGATAAAGAGAATGCGTTGCTGTGGATGTTGATTGAAGGGGGGCACTCATATGCGTAAAAGGTGGCGGGGATAATGATCGGGAAGTGCTGGAATGAACAGCTTTCGGCGGAACTATTAATATGTTTTCTATAATGGTGATGCCATGAGACGAAGTCGGTAGAACTGCTCTGTTTTTTTTCACTATGGGTGTCTCATTATTATCAGCCATGTTTCTGTTATTATCCACTAATCCTAAAATGATGAATAATTGCCATCACATATTGACTAATAACACCCTGTGCGGTTAACAGACCGGACTACCAATCAATCAGTCCCATTTCAATTCTAATAACAACCTCTTTCGAATCTATATCCACAGGAACACGACGCAACGATATCCGGCGAGAATCACTGTTGAAAGAAAAGGAGAACTGGAACGACAATACAAGGCAGTGCAGATGGGTGCAATCGTGGAAAAAGGGATGTAAACAACAAGTTATTAGGAAAAGGGGGAAGGGGGGAACTCGCATATACATGTACAGAACAAGGTTCATCCTTTGTTCAGACCAGTGTCAAGTTTTATTCCGCCATGACATAATAAAAAAATAAAACCACCGATAAACCATCGATAAAACCACCATCTTGAATTTTGAACATCGGCCTTTCGACATGCACAAACATTAACCAACCATTCCTCCAAATGCTGAAAAAGAGGGATCTAGGTGAACTTGGCAGTGGTGAATTGTTACTTGTGTGGTAAAGTGTTTAGGATGAGGAAGGTAAATAATGAGAAATTATGTTTAGTGGTTTGTGGCAGAATGCATTTTTGATATTCGTAAATTCATAAATTCATAAATATTTATGAGCTATTCCAAAAAAACTAGCTAAACACTACTAAAATAAACTGCACATGGAACTTAAGCTACCTACGCTATGAAAACCTACACTGAACTAACCTAGATTTACATTACGTATAGTATTTACAGAATTCGGTTTTGTTCGGTAACGCAACACTCGTCTAAAAAAATCCGTAACAAAGGCGGTGGTATTGGGTGCCTTAGATGTAGCTGCGGCTTTGGGAAATAGCTCGAAATCGATATTTTTCCGTTTCGCAGAGACCACACAAAAACAAGATCCCACACCTCCCTTAACCTCGTAAAAATCATCTCGTTCTGAAGTCGTGTCAGACAGTTCTTGGCATGTAGCTTGTCGCTAAACTTTTCAGCTCCTCTCCTGACCGTATGGGCTGCAGCGTGAAACCGTTCGTCGCCGGAAGCGCGTAACCATCAGGAACGGCACAAACCACTTTCTTTAATTTATCTACCGCGATCTCAGTAGCCATGGCAGTCTTCCGGGTGATCGTCACTTCTTTTTTCGTAGTTTCGTAGTCGTAGTTTCTGCAGCGAGCTCGTCGAAGCGGCGGTTCATATTGGCTGACAGCTCGGCTATCAGTTGCAGCACATCGGTCGGAGGAGGAGCAACGGCAGGAGCATCCGTTGCAACGACAGCAGGGACTGTTGCTGGAACGATTGCAGGAACTCCGGCTTGAGCGGGAACGGCGGTAGGGCGGCGCGAAATTGTGTTTCCACTGGTCGCGGTGTTGTGTCGACATAATTTAGGTAGCACTGTAAGTAGTTTTCGTTAAGTATAAAACACTCATTAGCTAGGGAGTGCCCAAGCGGGGCACTCACAACAGGATATATAAGTGTGCACGTGGTGGGTATCGCTCTTCTTCTGTTGTAACGTGAGAGCGGTAACAAGTACAATAAACTTCCGTTTCTCGAAAAGTGGTGTCTTAATATAACATGGCGATCCTGCCAACTCAAAGTGTGCTTCGTACCGTGCTATTCAGTATAAAAAAGTGCAGTGAATAATAGTTGCAAATTTGGTCGACTCTACCAAATAATCACGCATGGCTACACGAAACGAAAAAGCTACGTAAAATAGCTGTATTAATGCACCGAGCAATACAAGCGTACAAGCCTCACCTTCACATTGCGTGACGACAAACGACACCCCAAACCGAGCATCACCATTACCATTGGGTAACGCCAGAAAAAATCACCAAATCAGAAGAGAATTATCTGCGCTGACCGACAAACCAAATCAGCACGACGAGCAGCACCTGTAACTAAATACAGCTACAGCAGCGTGCCGACCGCCATCGCACTAACCAACGGAACACGGGACGTCAGGGCATCGAACTTCGCCATCGCAACGATCGAAAAAAAAAGTGACATCAAGGCACCGTGCTCCAAAAGCGTGCTAATAACGAAAATACAACATCCGAGAACATCCTTCCACCGAGCGAAGAAGAAATCCAGCATCCGAGAGCATCATCGCGCCGAGCAACAGAACGCGTTACATCGAGAGCAAGCTGCGCCAGCGCGTTGAACGAGAGAGCCACACCAGCACGTCTAGCGCCGCCATCGCGCTGATGATTCACTTCGAGCCAGCTGCAGACGCATAACCTATACGCAATAAAAGGTACGTGATACCCCCACAAGTAAGTGCCACAAAAAAAAAGTGATTTTGTAACTTAAGCTAGATAGGATGTTTTATTTAGTTTTGCTATTTATTTTTTTTAAACTGTGCATTATTTATTTCAAAATATTTTTATCGTATTAAATCATAAATCGTGTTTGAAAAAAAAAGAGGAAGAAGTGTTAGGTAAAGTGAAAAAAAGTCGAAGTGTTAGTGCAGTTACAGCATTCCTATCCACGTTAACCCTTTGCATTGGTTGTTTTTGCTAGTAAGTTGGAGCCTCGTGATCCTTCGTGATAATCTCATATAATCGGGCTTAATTAAATCGTTCGAACGTGATGAGTTCTTATCAGTTTTTTGGGTTTTCACAATTCTAAAAAAAAAAAAATAATAATAATAATAATAAATTTAAATATTTTTCATCATATGTTTTTTTTTCACCATGCGATATAAGTGTTAACAGTGCGTAAAACAAAAAAAATAATAATAATAAAAATATATATATATTTATATAATATATAATAATACATTTTTTTTCCTTATCATATAAAGTGCATTCATGTAAAGTGTCATATAAAGTGATTTACCTGTTATCTTATTAATAATATTTTCTTTCCAAGTGGTGTCTAAATAACTATTACATTTTTTAAGTTCCTGTATACCTGCTACTAGTTCATACTCTTACGCATATTGTTAAATTGAATTTTCCCGCTAAATGAAAAAAAAATCATTACCAGCTACTAGCACCCCTGCAACTAGAACTACTAGGAATAAAACTAATAGTACCCCTGCGATTAAAACCAATACAAATAAAACTACTGGTATCCCTTCAAATAAAACCATTATAAACGAAACCATTACAAAAGTAACCTGCAGTGAACCTTGCACAATGGCAGCCAAGTTGGATATTAGTTTAGCACTAAAACTGGTCAAACCTTTCGATGGTACCAATACGCTATTAAATCCATATATTGAAAGTGTTGAACTACTTTTAGATTATGCTGAAAAAGTGCCTGAAGTGGACATCGTTAAATTTATGAAAACCACATTGATTGGTACTGCTCATGGAGTCATAGACACAGCATGCAATGTAAAAGAAGCTTTCAGTCTTCTTCGTACACGATTCAGCGTGCACTTAACGCCGCTAGCTGTAGAAAAAGAATTAACCGCGCTGAAACAAGGCTCAAAAACTATTTCCGAATTTGGGAAGGAGTTAGAAAAAATGGCAGCTAAATTATCAGCAGCTCATGTAGCTGTAGGAACTTTTTCTACGGAATTTGCCGCACATAGCATTGTTAATCCAATTATAGTACGCGCCTTTACGCAAGGTTTGAATGAAGCTAACACAAGATTTTTCTTGCAAGCACGCAATCCGCTTACACTTTGCAAAGCCATATCAGATGCTTTAGAATGTGAACCGATTGCAGAGCGATCAACGGCTCTTTGGTATCAAACCCCGCGTCCATCGCAACGCTATACGAGACGCCCCCAAAACTCATACTATCCTAGGCAATCGTATAACCCAGCATATA
This sequence comes from Anopheles merus, assembly GCF_017562075.2. Taxonomy (NCBI): domain Eukaryota; kingdom Metazoa; phylum Arthropoda; class Insecta; order Diptera; family Culicidae; genus Anopheles; species Anopheles merus. Next base: position 4,001,436 of record NC_054085.1, read on the forward strand.
GAGGTAGACCATACCAGCGGTATTCTAGTAATCAAGGTTATGAAAACCAGCCACGAAATATTACAAATAACAATCAACGTGGATATAGGAGCAGAAATTATTCGAACAGCCACTTTCAACAGCGAATGCCAAGCGCAACATCAACTGAGCGAAGCAATAACAACAATAGAGTGCATTTGGGAAATGCTAACGATTTGGAAGATTTTCACGATGCAGTTCCAAACTCAAATGAAGAGCATGATGAAATAATTAATTTATTTCGTTAAATTACAATTTGATACGGGCGTTAAGGCCAAGTTTTGTTTATTCGGAATTAATCGCGATCTAGTGATTGATACCGGAGCTACATGTTGCGTATTAAATTCAAACTATGTTCCCAAGCAAGCCGTCATAGATAAAACTTATACAATAAGTATTCACGGTATCAACGGAACTACTAAATCTTTAGGGTGCATTGAAACAAGCATTTATGCTAACACGCAAAATTTTCCAATCATATTTCATGTCGTAGATACACTTCCATGCCACATTGTAGGATTAATAGGAGCTAACATTTTGAGAAAACATAAAGCTAATATAAATTTTGAAAATATGAGTTTGACTTGTAATGCCAACCATAAAACAAACATGTTTTATAATCCCACCCAGAACAGAATTTGTTACCTTTACCGATACTACACACACTGATACTTGTGTAGTGCTTAATGAAAAAATTCAACCAAATGTGTACATAGCTAACACAATAGCGAATCCAAAAAATGGTAAATTACCAATACGCATAGCAAATTTTCAAAATAAGTCAGTAACAATAACCAAACTACAACCAACTATTACACCCGCTTCAGATTTCAACATCTTGGAAATTAAAACTCCGCAACATAATATTGATCATGCTAATCAAATGTTGAAGGAACTTGATTTATCACATCTACACGAAGATGAAAAGGAAGTTATTGCCAAGATTTGTCTCAAATATAATGACATATTCTGTTTGCAAAATGATAAACTAAGTACCACTACAGTTTATGAAGCGTCTTTAAAAATAAAAAATAATACTATGCGTATATATTCAAAACCATACAGGTTACCGTATGCACAAAAAGAAGAAGTTGATAACCAAATCCGTAAAATGTTAAAAAATAAAACAATAAAGCCACACAGCAGAATGGAACAGTCCAATTTTATTGGTTCCCAAAAAGGCTAATGCTGATAAAAAAGAAATGGAGGCTTGTAATCGATTATCGCAAAGTAAACAATGTATTGCAAGATGATAAATCCCTTTACCGAATATTGATGAAGTCATAGATACCTTATCAGGATCTAAATATTTTTCACATCTAGATTTATCTCAAGGGTACTATCAATGCAAATTAAGAAAAGAAATCGACCAATTACCGCCTTTACTCCCCAACTGGTCAGTATCAGATGACAAGATTGCCAATGGACTAAAAATAAGTCCTTTACTTTCTCGAGAATGATGGACAGTGGCAATGTCAGGCTTAAACGCAGAACAATGTCTCATTACTTGGACGACATCGTCGTATTTGGAAAAAACATGCAGGAACATAATAAAAATTTATTGGATGTCTTTGAGCGATTACGGCAAGTGAACCTCAAATTAAACACGGAAAAATGTCATTTTTTGAAGAAGGAATAATATATCTGGGACATTATATTTCCGCAGAAGGATAAAACCCGATCCACAGAAACTGAAATGCATCAACGATTGGCAACCCCCTAAATCCGATGAAGTGAAACGTTTTGTAGCCTTCGCAAATTATTATAGAAAGCACATAAAGAATTTTGCCGCTATTTGCATGCCATTAAACCGGCTAACAAGAAAGGAATTCCATTTGATTGGACTCCCACTTGTCAAACCGCGTTCAACACACTTAAAGAACTTTTGTTAATCCTCCGGTCTTAGACTTCCCTGATTTCAGTGAAAACAATACTTTTGTTCTACATACCGATGCCTCTAACAGTGCATTAGGTGCAGTACTAAGTAACCAAACGGGAAACCCATTTCGTTGCCAGTAAAACCTTAACAAAGCCGAGCTTAATATGCAACCATAGAAAAAGAATTGTTGGCTATAGTATGGTCCGTTAAACATTATCGTCCATATCTTTATGGAAGGCATTTCAACATTTTTACTGATCATAGACCTCTAGTCTATCTCTTTACTATGAACAACCCTCAAGCCGTTTAACCAAATTTAGGCTAGCGTGGAAGAGTATAACTTTACTATTTGCTATAAGAAAGGGACTGAAAATGTAATAGCCGACACCTTATCAAGATTACCATTATCTGATCTACAAAACCATGAGTGCACAGGAAGAAAAATACTAATTACAACAAGGTCGAAAGCTGTCAGCAACGATACATGCAAAACATAATAATTCAGCAGTATCTAAAGTCAATTATATTAAGCTGCAGTTTTTGTAACGATGCAAAAGACCTTGTTATTTCAAAAGATAACATTTTTTTGCCAAAATCTTACACTATCGTTCACCTACGGGGTATGATAGTTAGGATTAAAGCCCATGTGAAAGCACTGAAACATAAAACATATTTGGTGAAGAAACAAATGATGAAATTACTAAACAATTTATGAAACAATTAAAAACCCTGAATGAGAAGGGAATGCCAGAAATCATCGTACTCAACGAAAAGGTTGAAGTAGTAAAGGATTGGAAAAGCGAAAAAAGCTGGTAATAATGAACGACTCCATACCTTACCAACGGCAGGACACGCAGGATTCCATCGGACTGTCAATACGATCAAGCAAAGGTATCGTGGCCAGGGATTGATAAAGATGTAAAAGAAACGATAGCCAAATGCAAACAATGCCAATTATATAAATCAAATAAGCCACCAAAAATACCACTAAAAATAACAAATACCGCAAAAACAAGTATGGAAAAGATATTCATTGACCTAGTAGCTCCATTAGTAAATTCCATGGCTTTGATTAGATTTTAACAACACAGTGTGATTTAACCAAGTTTGTAACAGCCACGCCTACAAAACAAAAGAACTGAAACAGTCGCAAAAGTATTCGTAGAACAGGTTATCCTTAAGTAACGGAGTGCGACCGAAACAATTTGTACGGATAGAGGCACAGAATTCCTTTCAACACTGTTAACGAGATATGTAAACTATTACAAATAGAAAAACTGCAATCCACTGCGTACCATCATGAGAGCAGTAGGAGCTCTTGAAAACTCGCACAAACAATTAGGAATTTTCTAAGAATACACAGTGATAGAAAAGCGTTAGATTGGCATAAATGGACAAACTTCTACGAGTTTGCCTATAACAATACAGTACACACTGCTAAGGTTATACCCGTTCTACCTTACGTACGGCCAGCAAATATACCATCTAACGTAATAAAAGAAAAAGTTACAGAGTGCAATACGACCTTGAGAATTACGCAACTATTTTAAGGCTTAAATTGAACATAGCGCATGAGGAAGTAAGGAATCGTCTAATACAAAATAAGATTAAAAGCAAAGAGTATTACGACGAAAAACACAAAACATAAAACATTCAACGAGGCAACCAGATATTAATTCGAGGAGAAAATGTAAAGAAATTGGAAAC
>NC_054085.1:4005139-4033438 GCF_017562075.2 Anopheles merus
TACAGTTCATCACAATTCATCATAACGAAAGGAAAAATATCTAAAAGCTTATCACTAATAACTATATCCCAGTTATATTTTTTTTTTCTGATATTGGGGCCTTCACGATTCTAGTTGTTTTTGTATGGAGTTTGACAGTTGGGGCTGAATCATGTAACACTCCATACAAACCACACAAAAAACTAGCCTGCAATTTCAGTCTAGATTATTCTAGCCACAAAGCTAGAATTAGATTCGAGTACCTGCTCGAAACACGGTTTTGTTTACATTTATCCCAAGGTGCATTAAAGAATCAGGTGATCGAATCTGGAATCAAAGTGTATGTAGTCCAGGTGGTCTCATAGCATTTTTTATAACCAAATTTGAATATCACTTTTGACAGGATGGTGAAAACTTTGTTCAAACAAGCTTTCTGAAGGCATGACGAATACACAAAACACTCTTAAAATCTTCATTCAGAAACAGAAGCGATAAAAATCAGTCTTCTAAATTCATACACCTTGTGATAAGCCCACCTGTAGATTTTACCCACTTAGATAGCTGCTCGAAAACTGATATACAATGCAAAAAGCTGACAGAATGAAATTTCAGCCAACGAGCTTAAAACGGAAAGGCCCCCATTCTTCGTTTCTTTGTCGTTTCTAACTTTCCCATTTTTGAAGGCTTGCAATTATAAATTTTTTTGTTTAAGAATGTTTTTCACGTAGGCGTCAGTAAGATTGTCAATCGATTGCCTCCAATAAATTTGAGTAGACTTAAAATATGCATATACTTCGAGAAGCAAATTTTAGGTCCCTGCTTGCCTTCGAGTTCGAGAACAATTTTTAACTGTTTATCAAAATCTGTGACATCCGTTAGTATTTGCACGATTTGACCAACTAGTTTACCATATACGTACCATTTTGTAACGATTGTTCAAATTGTTTAGGCTATGTTCATCGCTTATCCTGTCTACTTCAAATGACCTAGAGACGGTAAATTCGTTTCTACACACGTTATTCATTATCGTCGAAACCTGCGGTGATAACTTCTCCAGCATTTTAATAGCAACGTCACTTCCTTTCAATCTTTTCTTCTCTATTCATCTTTGAATATGCGATATCAGTTGCAGGTACTGATGCTTTAGGTGCTATTGGTGGTTTGGGTGCTGTTGCCGGTTTTGGTGCTTCTGTATATTTGAATGCTGTGTTAGTTTTGGTACCATTGGGAGTTTAGGAACAGAAGCAGGATCAGAAACAACTTTGGGTTTAGGAGGAATCGCAGGTTTTGTTGATCCTGGTTGCGTGTGAGTGTAGCATATCTGCTATACAGAATTATTATAACCACACTATCAGCTATAGACACATTGTAATACACTTTGGAAAGCCAAATCACACCATTGCGACACGTTCATTATAACACATCAGCAAATCAATCCACACCATAGCAACACACTCATACTGTATCGTTCATAAAAAAAACAATTGAAAGACTTTTATCGAAAACAACCGCGCAACCAAAGCAATTCAAGCGTTACTTTAGCAAAATAGACAAACTGAGAACGCATAGCAACTTAACGCTAAAAGCGCTGCGTAGGCAAAGATCGACCAACGCAACCGTGCCTTGGCTAGAAACTTGTGCCAGTTGAAATTTTCCAGAACCTTTGTAAAAACACTAAAAGCGCAGCATAGGCACAAATTGACATCTCACTCCAATACAAAGTATGAATTGCACCTCATATCAATAACCTTTAATTAGGACAAAAACACATTCCAAAACCAAAATGTACGAAACTCATTGAGTAAAAATAAAACAGATTCCGACTGTGGCAAGTGAGATTCGTTCGGACTGCCAAGATAGAACGTTACCCTTCCTAATACTTCGCCTTCCAACTTATTTCAAGAGTTTAGTTATGTCCCCCTACCCCAGGTAAGGCTTCTAAACTCCAACGTTTCCAGTAAGGGAAACCTCCTAAAGGTTTCTATGATCGTCTGGACGATCAAGTGTTGAAAAGTCCCCTCTATCGATGTTTTTATTCCATCTCGGCTCATGTCAGTAAAAACTGACCTACCGCGACGTTGATCGATGTACTCGATGTACTCGATGTACTCGATGTACAGTATGTACCGTATGTACGCCTAACCCATTACATGATAAAGAGAATGCGTTGCTGTGGATGTTGATTGAAGGGGGGCACTCATATGCGTAAAAGGTGGCGGGGATAATGATCGGGAAGTGCTGGAATGAACAGCTTTCGGCGGAACTATTAATATGTTTTCTATAATGGTGATGCCATGAGACGAAGTCGGTAGAACTGCTCTGTTTTTTTTCACTATTGGGTGTCTCATTATTATCAGCCATGTTTCTGTTATTATCCACTAATCCTAAAATGATGAATAATTGCCATCACATATTGACTAATAACACCCCTGTGCGGTTAACAGACCGGACTACCAATCAATCAGTCCCATTTCAATTCTAATAACAACCTCTTTCGAATCTATATCCACAGGAACACGACGCAACGATATCCGGCGAGAATCACTGTTGAAAGAAAAGGAGAACTGGAACGACAATACAAGGCAGTGCAGATGGGTGCAATCGTGGAAAAAGGGATGTAAACAACAAGTTATTAGGAAAAGGGGAAGGGGGGAACTCGCATATACATGTACAGAACAAGGTTCATCCTTTGTTCAGACCAGTGTCAAGTTTTATTCCGCCATGACATAATAAAAAAATAAAACCACCGATAAACCATCGATAAAACCACCATCTTGAATTTTGAACATCGGCCTTTCGACATGCACAAACATTAACCACCATTCCTCCAAATGCTGAAAAAGAGGGATCTAGGTGAACTTGGCAGTGGTGAATTGTTACTTGTGTGGTAAAGTGTTTAGGATGAGGAAGGTAAATAATGAGAAATTATGTTTAGTGGTTTGTGGCAGAATGCATTTTTGATATTCGTAAATTCATAAATTCATAAATATTTATGAGCTATTCCAAAAAAACTAGCTAAACACTACTAAAATAAACTGCACATGGAACTTAAGCTACCTACGCTATGAAAACCTACACTGAACTAACCTAGATTTACATTACGTATAGTATTTACAGAATTCGGTTTTGTTCGGTAACGCAACACTCGTCTAAAAAAATCCGTAACAAAGGCGGTGGTATTGGGTGCCTTAGATGTAGCTGCGGCTTTGGGAAATAGCTCGAAATCGATATTTTTCCGTTTCGCAGAGACCACAAAAACAAGATCCCACACCTCCCTTAACCTCGTAAAAATCATCTCGTTCTGAAGTCGTGTCAGACAGTTCTTGGCATGTAGCTTGTCGCTAAACTTTTCAGCTCCTCTCCTGACCGTATGGGCTGCAGCGTGAAACCGTTCGTCGCCGGAAGCGCGTAACCATCAGGAACGGCACAAACCACTTTCTTTAATTTATCTACCGCGATCTCAGTAGCCATGGCAGTCTTCCGGGTGATCGTCACTTCTTTTTTCGTAGTTTCGTAGTCGTAGTTTCTGCAGCGAGCTCGTCGAAGCGGCGGTTCATATTGGCTGACAGCTCGGCTATCAGTTGCAGCACATCGGTCGGAGGAGGAGCAACGGCAGGAGCATCCGTTGCAACGACAGCAGGGACTGTTGCTGGAACGATTGCAGGAACTCCGGCTTGAGCGGGAACGGCGGTAGGGCGGCGCGAAATTGTGTTTCCACTGGTCGCGGTGTTGTGTCGACATAATTTAGGTAGCACTGTAAGTAGTTTTCGTTAAGTATAAAACACTCATTAGCTAGGGAGTGCCCAAGCGGGGCACTCACAACAGGATATATAAGTGTGCACGTGGTGGGTATCGCTCTTCTTCTGTTGTAACGTGAGAGCGGTAACAAGTACAATAAACTTCCGTTTCTCGAAAAGTGGTGTCTTAATATAACATGGCGATCCTGCCAACTCAAAGTGTGCTTCGTACCGTGCTATTCAGTATAAAAAAGTGCAGTGAATAATAGTTGCAAATTTGGTCGACTCTACCAAATAATCACGCATGGCTACACGAAACGAAAAAGCTACGTAAAATAGCTGTATTAATGCACCGAGCAATACAAGCGTACAAGCCTCACCTTCACATTGCGTGACGACAAACGACACCCAAAACCGAGCATCACCATTACCATTGGGTAACGCCAGAAAAAATCACCAAATCAGAAGAGAATTATCTGCGCTGACCGACAAACCAAATCAGCACGACGAGCAGCACCTGTAACTAAATACAGCTACAGCAGCGTGCCGACCGCCATCGCACTAACCAACGGAACACGGGACGTCAGGGCATCGAACTTCGCCATCGCAACGATCGAAAAAAAAAAGTGACATCAAGGCACCGTGCTCCAAAAGCGTGCTATTAACGAAAATACAACATCCGAGAACATCCTTCCACCGAGCGAAGAAGAAATCCAGCATCCGAGAGCATCATCGCGCCGAGCAACAGAACGCGTTACATCGAGAGCAAGCTGCGCCAGCGCGTTGAACGAGAGAGCCACACCAGCACGTCTAGCGCCGCCATCGCGCTGATGATTCACTTCGAGCCAGCTGCAGACGCATAACCTATACGCAATAAAAGGTACGTGATACCCCCACAAGTAAGTGCCACAAAAAAAAAGTGATTTTGTAACTTAAGCTAGATAGGATGTTTTATTTAGTTTTGCTATTTATTTTTTTTAAACTGTGCATTATTTATTTCAAAATATTTTAATCGTATTAAATCATAAATCGTGTTTGAAAAAAAAGAGGAAGAAGTGTTAGGTAAAGTGAAAAAAAGTCGAAGTGTTAGTGCAGTTACAGCATTCCTATCCACGTTAACCCTTTGCATTGGTTGTTTTTGCTAGTAAGTTGGAGCCTCGTGATCCTTCGTGATAATCTCATATAATCGGGCTTAATTAAATCGTTCGAACGTGATGAGCTCTTATCAGTTTTTTGGGTTTTCACAATTCTAAAAAAAAAATAATAATAATAATAATAAATTTAAATATTTTTCATCATATGTTTTTTTTTCACCATGCGATATAAGTGTTAACAGTGCGTAAAACAAAAAAAATAATAATAATAAAAATATATATATATTTATATAATAATAATAATACATTTTTTTTCCTTATCATATAAAGTGCATTCATGTAAAGTGTCATATAAAGTGATTTACCTGTTATCTTATTAATAATATTTTCTTTCCAAGTGGTGTCTAAATAACTATTACATTTTTTAAGTTCCTGTATACCTGCTACTAGTTCATACTCTTACGCATATTGTTAAATTGAATTTTCCCGCTAAATGAAAAAAAATCATTACCAGCTACTAGCACCCCTGCAACTAGAACTACTAGGAATAAAACTAATAGTACCCCTGCGATTAAAACCAATACAAATAAAACTACTGGTATCCCTTCAAATAAAACCATTATAAACGAAACCATTACAAAAGTAACCTGCAGTGAACCTTGCACAATGGCAGCCAAGTTGGATATTAGTTTAGCACTAAAACTGGTCAAACCTTTCGATGGTACCAATACGCTATTAAATCCATATATTGAAAGTGTTGAACTACTTTTAGATTATGCTGAAAAAGTGCCTGAAGTGGACATCGTTAAATTTATGAAAACCACATTGATTGGTACTGCTCATGGAGTCATAGACACAGCATGCAATGTAAAAGAAGCTTTCAGTCTTCTTCGTACACGATTCAGCGTGCACTTAACGCCGCTAGCTGTAGAAAAAGAATTAACCGCGCTGAAACAAGGCTCAAAAACTATTTCCGAATTTGGGAAGGAGTTAGAAAAAATGGCAGCTAAATTATCAGCAGCTCATGTAGCTGTAGGAACTTTTTCTACGGAATTTGCCGCACATAGCATTGTTAATCCAATTATAGTACGCGCCTTTACGCAAGGTTTGAATGAAGCTAACACAAGATTTTTCTTGCAAGCACGCAATCCGCTTACACTTTGCAAAGCCATATCAGATGCTTTAGAATGTGAACCGATTGCAGAGCGATCAACGGCTCTTTGGTATCAAACCCCGCGTCCATCGCAACGCTATACGAGACGCCCCCAAAACTCATACTATCCTAGGCAATCGTATAACCCAGCATATAGAGGTAGACCATACCAGCGGTATTCTAGTAATCAAGGTTATGAAAACCAGCCACGAAATATTACAAATAACAATCAACGTGGATATAGGAGCAGAAATTATTCGAACAGCCACTTTCAACAGCGAATGCCAAGCGCAACATCAACTGAGCGAAGCAATAACAACAATAGAGTGCATTTGGGAAATGCTAACGATTTGGAAGATTTTCACGATGCAGTTCCAAACTCAAATGAAGAGCATGATGAAATAATTAATTTATTTCGTTAAATTACAATTTGATACGGGCGTTAAGGCCAAGTTTTGTTTATTCGGAATTAATCGCGATCTAGTGATTGATACCGGAGCTACATGTTGCGTATTAAATTCAAACTATGTTCCCAAGCAAGCCGTCATAGATAAAACTTATACAATAAGTATTCACGGTATCAACGGAACTACTAAATCTTTAGGGTGCATTGAAACAAGCATTTATGCTAACACGCAAAATTTTCCAATCATATTTCATGTCGTAGATACACTTCCATGCCACATTGTAGGATTAATAGGAGCTAACATTTTGAGAAAACATAAAGCTAATATAAATTTTGAAAATATGAGTTTGACTTGTAATGCCAACCATAAACAAACATGTTTTATAATCCCACCCAGAACAGAATTTGTTACCTTTACCGATACTACACACACTGATACTTGTGTAGTGCTTAATGAAAAAATTCAACCAAATGTGTACATAGCTAACACAATAGCGAATCCAAAAAATGGTAAATTACCAATACGCATAGCAAATTTTCAAAATAAGTCAGTAACAATAACCAAACTACAACCAACTATTACACCCGCTTCAGATTTCAACATCTTGGAAATTAAAACTCCGCAACATAATATTGATCATGCTAATCAAATGTTGAAGGAACTTGATTTATCACATCTACACGAAGATGAAAAGGAAGTTATTGCCAAGATTTGTCTCAAATATAATGACATATTCTGTTTGCAAAATGATAAACTAAGTACCACTACAGTTTATGAAGCGTCTTTAAAAATAAAAAATAATACTATGCGTATATATTCAAAACCATACAGGTTACCGTATGCACAAAAAGAAGAAGTTGATAACCAAATCCGTAAAATGTTAAAAAATAAAACAATTAAAGCCACACAGTCAGAATGGAACAGTCCAATTTTATTGGTTCCCAAAAAGGCTAATGCTGATAAAAAGAAATGGAGGCTTGTAATCGATTATCGCAAAGTAAACAATGTATTGCAAGATGATAAATTCCCTTTACCGAATATTGATGAAGTCATAGATACCTTATCAGGATCTAAATATTTTTCACATCTAGATTTATCTCAAGGGTACTATCAATGCAAATTAAGAAAAGAAGATCGACCATTACCGCCTTTACTACCCCAACTGGTCAGTATCAGATGACAAGATTGCCAATGGGACTAAAAATAAGTCCTTTTACTTTCTCGAGAATGATGACAGTGGCAATGTCAGGCTTAAACGCAGAACAATGTCTCATTTACTTGGACGACATCGTCGTATTTGGAAAAAACATGCAGGAACATAATAAAATTTATTGGATGTCTTTGAGCGATTACGGCAAGTGAACCTCAAATTAAACACGGAAAAATGTCATTTTTTGAAGAAGGAATTAATATATCTGGGACATTATATTTCCGCAGAAGGGATAAAACCCGATCCACAGAAACTGAAATGCATCAACGATTGGCAACCCCCTAAATCCTCCGATGAAGTGAAACGTTTTGTAGCCTTCGCAAATTATTATAGAAAGCACATAAAGAATTTTGCCGCTATTTGCATGCCATTAAACCGGCTAACAAGAAAAGGAATTCCATTTGATTGGACTCCCACTTGTCAAACCGCGTTCAACACACTTAAAGAACATTTTGTTAATCCTCCGGTCTTAGACTTCCCTGATTTCAGTGAAAACAATACTTTTGTTCTACATACCGATGCCTCTAACAGTGCATTAGGTGCAGTACTAAGTAACCAAAACGGGAAACCCATTTCGTTTGCCAGTAAAACCCTTAACAAAGCCGAGCTTAATTATGCAACCATAGAAAAAGAATTGTTGGCTATAGTATGGTCCGTTAAACATTATCGTCCATATCTTTATGGAAGGCATTTCAACATTTTTACTGATCATAGACCTCTAGTCTATCTCTTTACTATGAACAACCCCTCAAGCCGTTTAACCAAATTTAGGCTAGCGTTGGAAGAGTATAACTTTACTATTTGCTATAAGAAAGGGACTGAAAATGTAATAGCCGACACCTTATCAAGATTACCATTATCTGATCTAAAAACCATGAGTGCACAGGAAGAAATACTAATTACAACAAGGTCGAAAGCTGTCAGCAACGATACATGCCAAAACAATAATAATTCAGCAGTATCTAAAGTCAATTATATTAAGCTGCAGTTTTGTAACGATGCAAAAGACCTTGTTATTTCAAAAGATAACATTTTTTTGCCAAAATCTTACACTATCGTTCACCTACGGGGTATGATAGTTAGGATTAAAGCCCATGTGAAAGCACTGAAACATAAAACATATTTGGTGATAGAAACAAATGATGAAATTACTAAACAATTTATGAAACAATTAAAAACCCTGAATGAGAAGGGAATGCCAGAAATCATCGTACTCAACGAAAAGGTTGAAGTAGTAAAGGATTGTGAAAAAGCGAAAAAGCTGGTAATAATGAACGACTTCCATACCTTACCAACGGCAGGACACGCAGGATTCCATCGGACTGTCAATACGATCAAGCAAAGGTATACGTGGCCAGGGATTGATAAAGATGTAAAAGAAACGATAGCCAAATGCAAACAATGCCAATTATATAAATCAAATAAGCCACCAAAAATACCACTAAAAATAACAAATACCGCAAAAACAAGTATGGAAAAGATATTCATTGACCTAGTAGCTCCATTAGTAAATTCACATGGCTTTGATTATATTTTAACAACACAGTGTGATTTAACCAAGTTTGTAACAGCCACGCCAATACAAAACAAAAGAACTGAAACAGTCGCAAAAGTATTCGTAGAACAGGTTATCCTTAAGTACGGAGTGCCCGAAACAATTTGTACGGATAGAGGCACAGAATTCCTTTCAACACTGTTTAACGAGATATGTAAACTATTACAAATAGAAAAACTGCAATCCACTGCGTACCATCATGAGACAGTAGGAGCTCTTGAAAACTCGCACAAACAATTAGGGAATTTTCTAAGAATACACAGTGATAGAAAAGCGTTAGATTGGCATAAATGGACAAACTTCTACGAGTTTGCCTATAACAATACAGTACACACTGCTACAGGTTATACCCCGTTCTACCTTACGTACGGCCAGCAAATATACCATCTAACGTAATAAAAGAAAAAGTTAACAGAGTGCAATACGACCTTGAGAATTACGCAACTATTTTAAGGCTTAAATTGAACATAGCGCATGAGGAAGTAAGGAATCGTCTAATACAAAATAAGATTAAAAGCAAAGAGTATTACGACGAAAAAACAAACATAAAACATTCCAACGAGGCAACCAGATATTAATTCGAGGAGAAAATGTAAAGAAATTGGAAACGCCGTACAGCGGTCCGTTTACAGTATTAGAAGATACAGGAGAAAATGTAATAATTGAGGATAATGGAAAAACCGATGTAGTACATAAAAATAGGGTAAAAGAATGGCACTTATAAACAAAAAAAAACAAAAAAAAAACAAAACAAAAAAAAGATAAGGCGTGTTGTGTCGACATAATTTAGGTAGCACTATAAGTAGTTTTCGTTAAGTATAAAACACTCATTAGCTAGGGAGTGCCCAAGCGGGGCACTCACAACAGGATATATAAGTGTGCACGTGGTGGGTATCGCTCTTCTTCTGTTGTAACGTGAGAGCGGTAACAAGTACAATAAACTTCCGTTTCTCGAAAAGTGGTGTATTAATATAACAGCGGTAAGAATGCACATTGGGCAAACGCCTGTATAAAAATCGAAAAACCAACTTCATCGTAGGTTAACACCATAATCATTTTCTCAAAATAGTTACTTAAACTTAGTTGAAACCAAAATATTTCACGTTTAAATCTTAAACTTACTGAGATATAGGCCATCAAAGTATAAATTTTGTGTTTTTTGTCCTAAATTAGAGCTATTTTTCGACCGAACATAAACCATCATATTTTAGTATATGATGGTTAGATTTTGATAATAAATGTGTCGTTGGAAAGGGTTTTTGTCATACTTTGATGATATGTCTGAATATTTTGCAAAAACTTATTTTTATAGTTGATAAATGATTGAAAACCAAACATCACTGCTGAACTTTAGGATATTTTCATGGAGTTGGAGAGTGTTTTTTTTTATGATTCGACTCGATTTCACTCGTGAGTCGTATACCATAGGAAAGATCAACATTTTTCCTACGTTTTGTCGTTGAAATTAGCTGCGACTATCCGCGACCCCGAAAATTATTAAACTTTTTCTTGAAAATAGCGCGAGCGATTTTGACGTGTTGTTGTATGAGCCATACAGTACCAGTATCCAACTACCTGTCATAAACAAACATTTGAAACAAACAGACAAAACGAAAGCTGAATAGAGGAAAAATAGTTTAAAAAGGTCGTAAGATAGGAATCAGCTCTTTTCAAAAACCAACCATGAAAACACAAGTTTTTTAGCACGTAATGCTTAAAATTTTCATTTTCTGTAAGAAACTTACTCCGCCTTCGTTTTAATTCCCAACAATTATTGTTGATGCTGTTAACTGATACGCAATAATGCAATGTTGTGAGCGATAATTATTAAGTTTTATTCGCTGTCTTGACGATTTTAGTATAGGACTACCCTATATAGTAAGAGCAATTGTATTAAATCTTCATCAAAAACTGCAATAGCATGAGGAATTGATTTTCATCCCGGCGTTTGTATGGCCGTTGCCCACTGTGGAATGGTGTCGTGGAGCGAGGTTGGAATGGTGGTGGTACGGGCGGTGGTGTTGGTGGTGGTATGGGCGGTGGTGTTGGCGGTGGTTCGGACGGTGGTGTTGGCGGTGTTGTTGGCGGTGGTGTTGGCGGTGGTGTTGGCGGTGTTGTTGGCGGTGGTGTTGGCGGTGGTGTTGGCGGTGCGGTGACCCATAACTATCCGAACACTGGCTCCCAGTGGCCAGTTCAAGGGACTGTTCAAATTGGCTTGAACATCACTCAATACAGTGCCGATAGCCATGGCGAGGAAACGGGAGACTTGGCCAATCGGAAGGAAAGACCGATGCTCTGGTCGTTCTGCAAGCTTTTCTCGCTTTACCAGCTTGACATCTGCATTATCGCAATGAAACAAAAGAGTGATAATAATGGCACGAGAAGCTGTCGCTCTCATCGCTCTCTTGCCATGCGCTACGAGCTCACTCAAAAACTGTGACGTCAGGCCGGCGGTCAAAGTGATAAAGGGGGTGTCGTCATATAGAACATTTGGCCATCAAGGCTTTAGAAAAAGGCACAAAACCAGGATCGACGGCAGATGTCAAATGCGACGAGTGTTGCTGGTATATAGGTATAATAAATGAATGGTTTACATTTCATAAAAAATGTTTAGCACTTAAAACTTGTATTTTATAACCACACTTCATAAATCGCCATTTTCCACATTATATTGCGGCTGCTGCCAGTAAACTTCTTCTTTTTCTTCTTCTCTGCTGTGGGAGGTTATTACTCGGTTCGGTATATGAATCCAGCTTCCTGGACCTTCACTATACTGTTCCGCGTATGGAATGGGTTTTTCCAACCTCAATTTACATAGGACCGGCTACTTGGGCCATATATCCTTTTTCTTTGGTATTTTTGTTTTGTCTCTTTGTATATTATGAATGAGGATTCGGAGCTTGCAGTTCCCCAAGTTTGACAGATTGAATGTCAAAGACAGTACGATCTGAACAAACCAAAACTAGAAGTATCCGAATATTGGTTTTTGTTTTTTTAAAGGATATTCTGTTTTTCTTAACGAAATCTATGACTAGAATTAGGGTTTTTTTTAATCTTTTCTTTTCCATGCTGCGATGAAGTTGGATTCATTTATCTTTTTAATCATATATCTTTCTGCAGAGTATTTCTGGCACTGGAATACTTTGTGTGTTCCGGTGTTTGGTTCGTGACATGTGTTGCATGTGCCGTTGTCTGTTAACTTCATTTTATGTAGCCAAAAGTTTCTGTTGTCGTTCCCGGTGATAAGCTTGTTTAGTATTTTTATATCTTTTGGCGGGATTTTTAGCTTGTAGTGCCACATTTTTTTGTTTAGGGTGGTTTGGTACCTATAGAATTTTTTCCCTTTTGTTGTGCACATTGCTGTATACCAACGGTTTGCTTCGGTTTGGGTTTTTATTTGGAAAAACGATATGGCGTCACTTACTCTAATTTTGTTCTTTATCATAGATTGTTGTTTTGTACCCTCCTTGGCTAGCTTGTCGGCTTTTTTGTTTCCATTTATTCCCACATGACTAGGGATCCATTGGATTTTACACTGGGTTAATTCTAGGTTGAATAGTATTCTATTGATGATTTCATCTACATATAATTCGTCTCTTACCGTCTCTAAAATCATACATGACGCTTTGCTATCTGTGTAGAGTGAGCAGAGTTTTAGCTTTTTCTTTGTTGCTATTTGTAACGCTGTTTATTTGTACTCGGGTTTATTTCTATGTATATACCTATACCACACAGGTTTTCTGTTTTGCTGCCATCCGTGTATATTTTTATGCCCTGATGTTTGTTTATAATCTCTAGGCTTTCTTGTCTTAAAATTGTTGCGTCTTGTTTTTGTTGTTGTAGTTGATGGAAGGGATGGTAGGGTTGATGTTAGTTTGAAATGGACTATTTTTTGAGTTATTAAATTCATATCGGACTATTTTATCGTATATGTTTCTGTTTGTGATGTATATTTTTTCTTGAGCAGTGAATCTTCCGAGTGGCGTGTTTTGCTGGTTTGTTAGAGATTTTGTGTTGAAGGTTGTATGTGGTATTGCTTTGGCGAGTTGCTTTTCGATTAAAAACGTGGTTCTTATGTGGAATGGGGTTTCTGCCGCTATTGCGTGGAGTGTGTTCAGGGGGGTGGTCTTTGAGCAGCCGGTGACTTTTCTGAGCGATTGGTTTAGTATTGTGTTAAGTTTGCTTTTTTTTTTTTTTTTTTTTTTTTTTTTTTTTTTTTTTTTGGCGTAATTGCTAAGAGAGATTCCGTATTCTAAACTTCCTCTTATTAGGGATCGATGTAGCTGGATGGTCTTTTCTGGATTGATCTGTTTTGTTCTATTGCATACTGCTTTAATGAAATTTAGTTTTTGTTGTACTATTTGAGTTTGCTTGTCGATGTGTGTGTGGAATTTAAGGTTGTTGTCAATATCTATGCCTAAAAATCGGTGGAAGTTTACTTGTTGAATGCAGGTGTCTTCTAGTTGTATGTTTTTTCTTGTTGTGTTGTTGGGAAATTGCATTATTTTGGTTTTTTCTTTGTTTATTTTTAGATTGAGGCTATTGAGTGTTTCATGCAGTTTATTTAGAGTGCTTTGGAGTTTTGCTATTGTTGTTGAGGCAGTGATTCCACTTTCTATGATAGCAAAATCGTCTGCATATTGTATAAGTTTCGTTTTGTTGTGATTCAAACTGTGGCAGTCGCTTGTATATATGTTGAATAGTATAGGTGAAAGGACGTCACCTTGCGGAAGTCCCATGGATATTCTCCTACTAATCTTTTTACCTTCGGCTGTGATTTCGACCGATCTGTTATTTAGGAATCCTACAATCCATCTAGTATCTTCTTTGGATACCATCTTCCTGGTGAGGATCTTTTCAAGGATGTCAACTTTCATACTGTTGTAGACATTTTTTACATCAATAAAAATCACTCCAGTGTGCTTTTTTTCTCAAGTTGTGCTTGATTGTGTTAACAATCCAATCAACAGCGGATGTTGTGGCGCAATTTTTCCTATATCCAAATGTTGTGTTGGGCAATAGGTCATATTTTTCGAAAACGTAGCTTAGGTTGTGTAGTATGGCTGTGTTTGCTACTTTTGTTATGGTTGGGAGTAAGGCTATGGGTCTGTAGTTTTCGGCTAGGGTATGGTCTTTTCCAGGTTTACCAATGGCAATTATTATTTTTTTTCAGTTTTTTTTTCTTTCTATTTTTCCTATTTGGTACATTCTGTTGATGTCGTTTATGATTGCAGATGAGCTCTTGTTGTTTAGGATGTTTAATGTGTTATAAGATATTTTGTCTATACCCGGGGATGAATTTCTTTTGGGTTTGAGTATGTTGTCCCATTTATTTTTATCCAGTAGGACTTTGACGCTGATGTGACGGGTTTGTATTGTATTTTTTTGTTTTGTTGGTCCAAAGTGTATGTTTAGAAAAATCGTTTGCGATTGTTTTGTCTTTTTCTACAATTTTATTTTCTGGGTTTCACATTGAAACATCCCATAAGGTCCCATAGATCCTCCATCCTTGTTTGCATATTGATTTGTTCCAATCTCTCTTCTATTCTCTTTGTTTTGGCGAGGTTTCTTAAGTATCGGAATTTGGCTGAATCTTTTTTATATTCTATTTGATTTGTTTTTGTTTTGTTCTGGTTGAAACTTTTCCGGGGCTCACACTTTTTTCCCACGCCATGTTAACTTCTTCTGACCACCATGATTTTGGTTCTAAGGTGGTTTTACTTCTATTTCTTAAGATTATCTTATTAATATTTTTGGTAATGCTGTTTATGTCCGTATTTTCATTGCCCGGTGGTAGAGTGATTTCCTTATCTATTTTTGTCCTATTATATATGTATCTTTGGTACGGAGAGGATTTAATTGTGTTAATCTGTGTATAGATTACTCTGTGTCCACTGTGGCCAATATGTATGTCCGATACAGTTCTTTTTATATTGGGGGCAACTGTTATTGTTGCGATTGTCAGATCGATGGCCGTGTTTTTTTTTTTTTGGGGTCAGGGTTCATAAAAGCATGTTCTTTGTTATGTATCACAGTGAAATAAGTATAATTTATCATTTTTTGTAGATTTTTACCTTTCCCATCATTGTAGTGATTGCCCCACTCCCCATGATGTGCGATAAAATCGTTTCGAATTCTGCACATGGTGTTGTAGATTTGACATACACAGATGCTATTACCAATCCCGTTTGTACAGCGTGGACAGCTGTTGCTTGTACATAGGGGTTAATTGGTATTAGTGGGATTTTTTTTTGTGTTGAGACCGTTACGGATTAGTATTGCCACGCCTCCGTAGCCATCCTCTCTGTTATCGGGGATCACTTGGTAGTGCTGGATTTTTAGTGTGTCGGATAAGTTATCATCCAACCATGTCTCTTGGAGACATGCTACAGACAACTTTTTTGCGACAATCGCAAAAACTTCTGCAATTTTCGCAAGAATTTCTGCGATTTTCGCAAAAACTTCGGCGATTTTCGCAAAAACTTCGGCGATTTTCGCAAAAACCTCTGCGATTTTCGCAACAACCTCTGCGATTTACACAAAAACTTCTGCGATTTTTGCAAAAACTTTTGCGATTTTCGCAAAAACTTTTGCGATTTACGCAAAAAGATTTGCGATTTTCGCAAAAACTTCTGCGTTTTTCGCAAAAACTTCTGCGTTTTTCGCAAAAACTTCTGCGTTTTTCGCAAAAACTTCTGCGTTTTGCGCAGTAAAATTTGCATTCTTCGCAAAAACTTCTGCAATTTCCGCTAGAACTTCTGCGATTTTCGCAAAAACTACTGCGATTTTTGCAAAAAAATTGTGATTTTCGCCAAAAAGTTGTGCGATTTTCGCAAAAACTTCTACAATTTTCGCAAAAACTTCTGCGATCTGCGCAAAAACTTCTGCGATTTTCGAAAAAAATTCTTCGATTTTCGCAAAAAGATTGTGATTTTCGCAAAAAGATTGTGATTTTCGCAAAAACTTCTGCGATTACCGCAAAAACTTCTGCGATTTTCGCAAAAACTTCTGCGATGTTGGCAAAAACTTCTACGATTTTCGCAAAAACTTCTGCGTTTTTCGCAAGAACTTCTGCGATTTTATCAAAAAGATCGTGATTTCCGCTAGAACTTCTGCGATTTTTGCAAAAATTTCCACGATCTTCGCAAAAAAATTTGAGTTTTGCGCAAAAAGATTTGCTATTTTCGCAAAAACTTCTGTGATTTTCGCTACAAATTTTGCGAGTTTCACAAAAAATTCTGCAATTTTCGCAAGAATTTCTGCAATTTTCGAAAGAATTTCTGCGATTTTCGCAAGAACTTCTGCGATTTTTGCAGAAACTTCGGCGATTTTAACAAAAAGGTTTACGAATTTCGCATAAACTTCTACGATTTTTGCAAAAAGTTCCGCGATTTTCGCAAGAACATCTGCAATTTTCGCAAAAACTTCTGCGATTTTCGCAAAAACTTCTGCAATTTTTGGCAAAAAAGTTTTGCAATTTTCGCAAAATTTTCTGTGCTTTTCGCCAAATGGTTTGCAAAAACTTCTGCAATTTTCGCAAAAACTTCTGCGATTTTCGCAAAAACTTCTGCGAATTTCGAAAAAAGTTTTGCGATTTTCGCAAAAAGGTTTGCGATTTTCGCAAGAACTTCTGCGATTTTTGCAAAAACTTCTGCGGTTTTCGCAAAAACTTCTGCGATTTTCGTTAAAACTTCTGCGATTTTTGCAAAAAGCGTTGCAATTTTTGCAAAAAGATTGTGATTTTCGCTAAAACTTCTGCGATTTTCGCAAAAAGGTTTGCGATTTTTGCAAAATCTTCTGCGATTTTGGCAAAAACTTCTCAGATATTTCGCAAAAAGGTTTGGGCATTTTTGCAAAAACTTGTGCGATTTTCGCAAAAAGTTTTGCTATTTTAGCAAAAACTTCTGCGATATTCGAAAAACTTCTACGATCTTAACAAAAAATTTTGCGTTTTTCGCAAAAACTTCTGCGATGTTTGCAAGAATTTCTGCGATTTTCGCAAAAACTTCTGCGATTTTAACTAAAAGGATTGCGATTTTCGCATAAACTTCTACGATTTTCGCAAAAACTTCTGCGTTTTTCGCAAGAACTTCTGCGATTTTTTCAAAAAGATTGTGATTTTCGCAAAAACTTCTGCGATTTTCGCAAAAACTTCTGCGATTTTTGCAAAAAGATTTGCGTTTTTCGCAAAAAGTTCTGCGATTTTCGCAAAAACTTCTGCGATTTTTGCAAGAAGTTCTGTGATTTTCGCAAAAACTTCTGGGATGTCCGCAAAAACTTTTGCTTTTTTTTCAAAAACTTCTACGATTTGCGCAAGAACTTCTGCGATTTCAGAAAACATTTCAGCGATTTTCACAAAACTTCTGCGATTTTCGAAAAAAACTTCTGCAATTTTCACAAAAACTTCTGCGATTTTCGCAAAAACTTCTGCTATTTTCGCAAAAACTTCTGCGATTACCGCAAAAACTACTGCGATTTTCGCAAAAACTTCTGCGATTTACGCACAAAACTTCTGCGATTTTCGCAAAAAGTTCTGCGGTTTTCGCAAAAACTTCTGCGATTTTAACAAAAAGGTTTGCGATTTTCGCATAAACTTCTACGATTTTCGCAAAAACTTCTGCGTTTTTCGCAAGAACTTCTGCGATTTTTTCAAAAAGATTGTGATTTTCGCAAAAACTTCTGCAATTTTCGCAAAATTTTGCGTTTTTGCGATTTCATTTTTCGCAAAAAGTTCTACAATTTTCGCAAAAACTTCTGCGATTTGCGCAAAAACTTCTGCAATTTTCGCAAAAACTTCTGCGATTTTTGCAAAAAAAAAACTTCTGAGATTTTTGCAAGAACTTCTACGATTTTCGAAAAAACTTATGCGATTTTTGCAAAAAGATTTGCGTTTTTCGCAAAAAGTTCTGCGATTTTCGCAAAAACTTCTGCGATTTTTGCAAGAAGTTCTGCGATTTTCGCAAAAACTTCTGCTGAAGCTGAATAGAGGAAAAATAGTTTAAAAAGGTCGTAAGATAGGAATCAGCTCTTTTCAAAAACCAACCATGAAAAACACAAGTTTTTTAGCACGTAATGCTTAAAATTTTCATTTTCTGTAAGAAACTTACTCCGCCTTCGTTTTAATTCCCAACAATTATTGTTGATGCTGTTAACTGATACGCAATAATGCAATGTTGTGAGCGATAATTATTAAGTTTTATTCGCTGTCTTGACGATTTTAGTATAGGACTACCCTATATAGTAAGAGCAATTGTATTAAATCTTCATCAAAAACTGCAATAGCATGAGGAATTGATTTTCATCCCGGCGTTTGTATGGCCGTTGCCCACTGTGGAATGGTGTCGTGGAGCGAGGTTGGAATGGTGGTGGTACGGGCGGTGGTGTTGGTGGTGGTATGGGCGGTGGTGTTGGCGGTGGTTCGGACGGTGGTGTTGGCGGTGTTGTTGGCGGTGGTGTTGGCGGTGGTGTTGGCGGTGGTGTTGGCGGTGTTGTTGGCGGTGGTGTGGCGGTGGTGTTGGCGGTGCGGTGACCCATAACTATCCGAACACTGGCTCCCAGTGGCCAGTTCAAGGGACTGTTCAAATTGGCTTGAACATCACTCAATACAGTGCCGATAGCCATGGCGAGGAAACGGGAGACTTGGCCAATCGGAAGGAAAGACCGATGCTCTGGTCGTTCTGCAAGCTTTTCTCGCTTTACCAGCTTGACATCTGCATTATCGCAATGAAACAAAAGAGTGATAATAATGGCACGAGAAGCTGTCGCTCTCATCGCTCTCTTGCCATGCGCTACGAGCTCACTCAAAAACTGTGACGTCAGGCCGGCGGTCAAAGTGATAAAGGGGGTGTCGTCATATAGAACATTTGGCCATCAAGGCTTTAGAAAAAGGCACAAAACCAGGATCGACGGCAGATGTCAAATGCGACGAGTGTTGCTGGTATATAGGTATAATAAATGAATGGTTTACATTTCATAAAAAAATGTTTAGCACTTAAAACTTGTATTTTATAACCACACTTCATAAATCGCCATTTTCCACATTATATTGCGGCTGCTGCCAGTAAAACTTCTTCTTTTTCTTCTTCTCTGCTGTGGGAGGTTATTACTCGGTTCGGTATATGAATCCAGCTTCCTGGACCTTCACTATACTGTTCCGCGTATGGAATGGGTTTTTCCAACCTCAATTTACATAGGACCGGCTACTTGGGCCATATATCCTTTTTCTTTGGTATTTTTGTTTTGTCTCTTTGTATATTATGAATGAGGATTCGGAGCTTGCAGTTCCCCAAGTTTGACAGATTGAATGTCAAAGACAGTACGATCTGAACAAACCAAAACTAGAAGTATCCGAATATTGGTTTTTGTTTTTTTAAAGGATATTCTGTTTTTCTTAACGAAATCTATGACTAGAATTAGGGTTTTTTTTAATCTTTTCTTTTCCATGCTGCGATGAAGTTGGATTCATTTATCTTTTTAATCATATATCTTTCTGCAGAGTATTTCTGGCACTGGAATACTTTGTGTGTTCCGGTGTCTGGTTCGTGACATGTGTTGCATGTGCCGTTGTCTGTTAACTTCATTTTATGTAGCCAAAAGTTTCTGTTGTCGTTCCCGGTGATAAGCTTGTTTAGTATTTTTATATCTTTTGGCGGGATTTTTAGCTTGTAGTGCCACATTTTTTTGTTTAGGGTGGTTTGGTACCTATAGAATTTTTTCCCTTTTGTTGTGCACATTGCTGTATACCAACGGTTTGCTTCGGTTTGGGTTTTTATTTGGAAAAACGATATGGCGTCACTTACTCTAATTTTGTTCTTTATCATAGATTGTTGTTTTGTACCCTCCTTGGCTAGCTTGTCGGCTTTTTTGTTTCCATTTATTCCCACATGACTAGGGATCCATTGGATTTTACACTGGGTTAATTCTAGGTTGAATAGTATTCTATTGATGATTTCATCTACATATAATTCGTCTCTTACCGTCTCTAAAATCATACATGACGCTTTGCTATCTGTGTAGAGTGAGCAGAGTTTTAGCTTTTTCTTTGTTGCTATTTGTAACGCTGTTTATTTGTACTCGGGTTTATTTCTATGTATATACCTATACCACACAGGTTTTCTGTTTTGCTGCCATCCGTGTATATTTTTATGCCCTGATGTTTGTTTATAATCTCTAGGCTTTCTTGTCTTAAAATTGTTGCGTCTTGTTTTTGTTGTTGTAGTTGATGGAAGGGATGGTAGGGTTGATGTTAGTTTGAAATGGACTATTTTTTGAGTTATTAAATTCATATCGGACTATTTTATCGTATATGTTTCTGTTTGTGATGTATATTTTTTCTTGAGCAGTGAATCTTCCGAGTGGCGTGTTTTGCTGGTTTGTTAGAGATTTTGTGTTGAAGGTTGTATGTGGTATTGCTTTGGCGAGTTGCTTTTCGATTAAAAACGTGGTTCTTATGTGGAATGGGGTTTCTGCCGCTATTGCGTGGAGTGTGTTCAGGGGGGTGGTCTTTGAGCAGCCGGTGACTTTTCTGAGCGATTGGTTTAGTATTGTGTTAAGTTTGCTTTTTTTTTTTTTTTTTTTTTTTGGCGTAATTGCTAAGAGAGATTCCGTATTCTAAACTTCCTCTTATTAGGGATCGATGTAGCTGGATGGTCTTTTCTGGATTGATCTGTTTTGTTCTATTGCATACTGCTTTAATGAAATTTAGTTTTTGTTGTACTATTTGAGTTTGCTTGTCGATGTGTGTGTGGAATTTAAGGTTGTTGTCAATATCTATGCCTAAAAATCGGTGGAAGTTTACTTGTTGAATGCAGGTGTCTTCTAGTTGTATGTTTTTTCTTGTTGTGTTGTTGGGAAATTGCATTATTTTGGTTTTTTCTTTGTTTATTTTTAGATTGAGGCTATTGAGTGTTTCATGCAGTTTATTTAGAGTGCTTGGAGTTTTGCTATGTTGTTGAGGCAGTGATTCCACTTTCTATGATAGCAAAATCGTCTGCATATTGTATAAGTTTCGTTTTGTTGTGATTCAAACTGTGGCAGTCGCTTGTATATATGTTGAATAGTATAGGTGAAAGGACGTCACCTTGCGGAAGTCCCATGGATATTCTCCTACTAATCTTTTTACCTTCGGCTGTGATTTCGACCGATCTGTTATTTAGGAATCCTACAATCCATCTAGTATCTTCTTTGGATACCATCTTCCTGGTGAGGATCTTTTCAAGGATGTCAACTTTCATACTGTTGTAGACATTTTTTACATCAATAAAAATCACTCCAGTGTGCTTTTTTTCTCAAGTTGTGCTTGATTGTGTTAACAATCCAATCAACAGCGGATGTTGTGGCGCAATTTTTCCTATATCCAAATGTTGTGTTGGGCAATAGGTCATATTTTTCGAAAACGTAGCTTAGGTTGTGTAGTATGGCTGTGTTTGCTACTTTTGTTATGGTTGGGAGTAAGGCTATGGGTCTGTAGTTTTCGGCTAGGGTATGGTCTTTTCCAGGTTTACCAATGGCAATTATTATTATTTTTTTCAGTTTTTTTTTCTTTCTATTTTTCCTATTTGGTACATTCTGTTGATGTCGTTTATGATTGCAGATGAGCTCTTGTTGTTTAGGATGTTTAATGTGTTATAAGATATTTGTCTATACCGGGGATGAATTCTTTTGGGTTTGAGTATGTTGTCCCATTTATTTTTATCCAGTAGGACTTTGACGCTGATGTGACGGGTTTGTATTGTATTTTTTTGTTTTGTTGGTCCAAAGTGTATGTTTAGAAAAATCGTTTGCGATTGTTTTGTCTTTTTCTACAATTTTATTTTCTGGGTTTCACATTGAAACATCCCATAAGGTCCCATAGATCCTCCATCCTTGTTTGCATATTGATTTGTTCCAATCTCTCTTCTATTCTCTTTGTTTTGGCGAGGTTTCTTAAGTATCGGAATTTGGCTGAATCTTTTTATTATATTTGTTGATTGTTTTTGTTTTGTTCTGGTTGAAACTTTTCCGGGGCTCACACTTTTTCCCACGCCATGTAACTTCTTCTGACCACCATGATTTTGGTTCTAAGGTGGTTTTACTTCTATTCTTAAGATATCTTATTAAATTTTTGGTAATGCTGTTTATGTCCGTATTTCATTGCCCGGTGGTAGAGTGATTTCCTTATCTATTTTTGTCCTATTATATATGTATCTTTGGTACGGAGAGGATTTAATTGTGTTAATCTGTGTATAGATTACTCTGTGTCCACTGTGGCCAATATGTATGTCCGATACAGTTCTTTTATATTGGGGGCAACTGTTATTGTTGCGATTGTCAGATCGATGGCCGTGTTTTTTTTTTTTTTTTGGGGTCAGGGTTCATAAAAGCATGTTCTTTGTTATGTATCACAGTGAAATAAGTATAATTTATCATTTTTTGTAGATTTTTACCTTTCCCATCATTGTAGTGATTGCCCCACTCCCCATGATGTGCGATAAAATCGTTTCGAATTCTGCACATGGTGTTGTAGATTTGACATACACAGATGCTATTACCAATCCCGTTTGTACAGCGTGGACAGCTGTTGCTTGTACATAGGGGTTAATTGGTATTAGTGGGATTTTTTTTTTGTGTTGAGACCGTTACGGATTAGTATTGCCACGCCTCCGTAGCCATCCTCTCTGTTATCGGGGATCACTTGGTAGTGCTGATTTTTAGTGTGTCGGATAAGTTATCATCCAACCATGTCTCTTGGAGACATGCTACAGAACAACTTTTTTGCGACAATCGCAAAAACTTCTGCAATTTTCGCAAGAATTTCTGCGATTTTCGCAAAACTTCGGCGATTTTCGCAAAAACTTCGGCGATTTTCGCAAAAACCTCTGCGATTTTCGCAACAACCTCTGCGATTTACACAAAAACTTCTGCGATTTTTGCAAAAAACTTTTGCGATTTTCGCAAAAACTTTTGCGATTTACGCAAAAAGATTTGCGATTTTCGCAAAAACTTCTGCGTTTTTCGCAAAAACTTCTGCGTTTTTCGCAAAAACTTCTGCGATTTGCGCAGTAAAATTTGCATTCTTCGCAAAAACTCTGCAATTTCCGCTAGAATCTGCGATTTTCGACAAAAACTACTGCGATTTTTGCAAAAAAATTGTGATTTTCGCCAAAAAGTTGTGCGATTTTCGCAAAAACTTCTACAATTTTCGCAAAAACTTCTGCGATCTGCGCAAAAATTCTGCGATTTCGAAAAAATTCTTCGATTTTCGCAAAAAGATTGTGATTTTCGCAAAAAGATTGTGATTTTCGCAAAAACTTCTGCGATTACCGCAAAAACTTCTGCGATTTTCGCAAAAACTTCTGCGATGTTGGCAAAAACTTCTACGATTTTCGCAAAAACTTCTGCGTTTTTCGCAAGAACGTCTGCGATTTTATCAAAAAGATCGTGATTTCCGCCAGAACTTCTGCGATTTTTGCAAAAATTTCCACGATCTTCGCAAAAAAATTTGAGTTTGCGCAAAAGATTTGCTATTTTCGCAAAAAATTCTGTGATTTTCGCTACAAATTGCGAGTTTCACAAAAAATTCTGCAATTTTCGCAAGAATTTCTGCAATTTTTCGAAAGAATTTCTGCGATTTTCGCAAGAACTTCTGCGATTTTTGCAGAAACTTCGGCGATTTTACAAAAAGGTTTACGAATTTCGCATAAAACTTCTACGATTTTTGCAAAAGTTCCGCGATTTCGCAAGAACATCTGCAATTTTCGCAAAAACTTCTGCGATTTTCGCAAAACTTCTGCAATTTTGGCAAAAAAGTTTTGCAATTTTCGCAAATTTTCTGTGCTTTTCGCCAAATGGTTTGCAAAAACTTCTGCAATTTTCGCAAAAACTTCTGCGATTTTCGCAAAAACTTCTGCGATTTCGAAAAAGTTTTGCGATTTTCGCAAAAAGGTTTGCGATTTCGCAAGAACTTCTGCGATTTTTGCAAAACTTCTGCGTTTTTCGCAAAAACTTCTGCGATTTTCGTTAAAACTTCTGCGATTTTTGCAAAAAGCGTTGCAATTTTTGCAAAAAGATTGTGATTTTCGCTAAAACTTCTGCGATTTTCGCAAAAAGGTTTGCGATTTTTGCAAAATCTTCTGCGATTTTGGCAAAAACTTCTCAGATATTTCGCAAAAAGGTTTGGGCATTTTTGCAAAAACTTGTGCGATTTTCGCAAAAAGTTTTGCTATTTTAGCAAAAACTTCTGCGATATTCGAAAAACTTCTACGATCTTAACAAAAAATTTTGCGTTTTCGCAAAAACTTCTGCGATGTTTTGCAAGAATTTCTGCGATTTTCGCAAAAACTTCTGCGATTTTAACCTAAAGGATTGCGATTTTCGCATAAACTTCTACGATTTTCGCAAAAACTTCTGCGTTTTTCGCAAGAACTTCTGCGATTTTTCAAAAAGATTGTGATTTTCGCAAAAACTTCTGCGATTTCGCAAAAACTTCTGCGATTTTGGCAAAAAGATTGCGTTTTTCGCAAAAAGTTCTGCGATTTTCGCAAAAACTTCTGCGATTTTTGCAAGAAGTTCTGTGATTTTCGCAAAAACTTCTGGGATGTCCGCAAAAACTTTTGCTTTTTTTTTCAAAAACTTCTACGATTTGCGCAAGAACTTTTGCGATTTCAGAAAACATTTCAGCGATTTTCACAAAACTTCTGCGATTTTCGAAAAAAACTTCTGCAATTTCACAAAAACTTCTGCGATTTTGCAAAAAACTTCTGCTATTTCGCAAAAACTTCTGCGATTACCGCAAAAACTACTACTGATTTTCGCAAAAACTTCTGCGATTTACGCACAAAACTTCTGCGATTTCGCAAAAAGTTCTGCGGGTTTCGCAAAAACTTCTGCGATTTTAACAAAAGGTTTGCGATTTTCGCATCTTCTACGATTTTCGCAAAAACTTCTGCGTTTTTCGCAAGAACTTCTGCGATTTTTTCAAAAAGATTGTGATTTTCGCAAAAATCTGCAATTTTCGCAAAATTTTGCGTTTTTGCGATTTCATTTTTCGCAAAAGTTCTACAATTTTTCGCAAAAACTTCTGCGATTTGCGCAAAAACTTCTGCAATTTTCGCAAAAACTTCTGCGATTTTTGCAAAAAAAAACTTCTGAGATTTTTGCAAGAACTTCTACGATTTTCGAAAAAACTTATGCGATTATTGCAAAAAGATTTGCGTTTTTCGCAAAAAGTTCTGCGATTTTCGCAAGAACTTCTGCGATTTTTGCAAGAAGTTCTGTGATTTTCGCAAAAACTTCTGCGACTTTAGCAAAAAGTTCTGCGATTTTCGAAAAATCTTATGCGATTTTCGCAAAAACTTCTGCAATTTTCGCAAAAACTTCTGCGATTTGCGCAAAAACTTCTGCGATTTTCGCAAAAACTTCTGCGATTTTTGCAAAAAAAACTTCTGGGATTTTTGCAAGAACTTCTACGATTTTCGCAAAAACTTCTGCGATTTTCGCAAAAACTTCTGCGATTTTCGCAAGAATTTCTTCGATTTTAGCAAAATCTTCTGCGATTTTCGCAAAAACTTCTGCGATTTTCGCAAAAACTTTTTCGGTTTTCGTAATAACTTCTGCGATTTTTGTAAAAACTTCTGCAATTTTTGTAAAAACTTTTGGGTTTTTCGCCAAATTCTCTGCGATTTTTGCAAAAACTTTGGTCGATTTTCGCAAAAACTTTTGCGATTTTCGTTCAAACTTCTGCGATTTTCGCAAAAACTTCTGCGATTTTCGCAAAAAGATTGTGATTTTCACAAAAACTTCTGCGTTTTTCGCAAAAACTTCTGCGATTTTTGCAAAAAGATTGTGATTTTCGCAAGAACTTCTGCGATTTTCGCAAAAACTTTTGCGTTTTTTTCAAAAACTTCTGCGATTTTCGCAAAAATTTCCTCGATTTTTGCAAGAATTTCTGCGATTTTCGCATGTTTTTTGCGATTTTCGCAACAACTTCTGCGATTTTCGCAAAAAGTTTTGCAATTTTCGCAAAAACTTCTGCGATTTTCGCAAGAACTTCTGCGATTTTCGCAAAAAGTTCTGCGATTTTCGCAAAAACTTCTGCGATTTTCGCAAAAACTTCTGCGATTGTCGCCAAAACCTCTGAGATTTTCGCAAAAACTTCTGCGATTTTCGCAAAAATTCCGCGATTGTCGCAAAAACTTCTGCGATTTGCGCAAAAACTTTTGCAATTTTCGCAAAAACTTCTGCGATTTTCGCAAAAAGTTTTGTAATTTTCGCAAAAACTTCTGCGATTTTCGCAAAAACTTCGGCGATTTTCGCATGAATTTCTGCAATTTTCGCAAAAACTTCTGCGAGTTTCGCAAAAACTTCTGCGATTTTCGCAAAAACTTGTGCGATTTTCGCAAAAACTGCTGCGATTTTCGCAAGAACTTCTGCGATTTTTGCAAGAACTTCTGCGATTCTGAGACTTACGCAAAAAAGTTTGCGATTTTCGCAAAAACTTCTGCGATTCTCCCAAAAACTTCTGCGATCACCGCAAAAACTTCTGCGATTTCAGAAAAAAATTCAGCAATTTTCACAAAAACTTCTGCGATTTTCGCAAGAACTTCTGCGATTTTCGCAAGAACTTCTGCGATTTTCGCAAAAAGGTTTGCGATTTTCGCCAAAACTTCTGCGATTTTCGCAAAAACTTCTGCGATTTTCGCAAAAAGTTTTGCGATATTCGCAAAAACTACTGCGATTTTCGCAAGAACTTCTGCGATTTTCGATAAAAGTTTTGCTATTTTCTCAAAAACTTCTGCGATTTTCGCAAAAACTTCTGCGATTTTCGCAAAAAGTTTTGCGATTTTTGCAAAAACTTCTGCGATTTTTGCAAAAACTTTTGCGATTTTCGCAAGAACTTCTGCGATTTTCGCAAAAAGATTTGCGATTTTTACAAAAACTTCTGCGATTTTCGCAAAAAGTTCTGTAATTTTTGCAAAAACTTCTGCAATTTTCGCAAAAACTTCTGCGATTTTCTCAAAAAGATTTGCGATTTTCGCAAAAAGGTTTGTGATTTATGCAAAAATTTCTGCGATTTTCGCAAAAATTTCTGCGATTTTCACAAAAAGATTTGCGATTTTCGCAAAAACTTCTGCGATTTTCGCAAGAACTTCTGCGATTTTCGCAAGAACTTCTGCGATTTTCGTTAAAACTTCTGCGATTTTCGCAAAAAGTTCTGCGATTTTTTGCAAAAACTTCTGCGATTTTCGCAAAATTTACTGCGATTTTTGCAAAAACTTCTGCGATTTTCGCAAGAACTTCTGCGATTTTCGCAAAAACCTCTGCGATTTTAGCAAAAGGTTTGCGAATTTCACATAAACTTCTACGATTTTTGGAAAAAGTTGTGTTATTTTCGCAAGAACTTCTGCAATTTTCGCAAAAACTTCTGCAATTTTTGCAAAAACTTCTGCGATTTTTGCAAAAAACTTCTGCGATTTTGGCAAACACTTCTGCGATTGTCGCAAAACCTTCTGCGATTTTCGCAAAAACTTCTGCATTTTTGCAAAAACTTCTGCGATTTTGGAAAAAAACTTCTGCAATTGTCGCAAAAACTTCTGCGATTTTCCCAAAAAGTTTTGCGATTTCACAAAAACTTTTGCAATTTTTGCAAAAACTTCTGCGATTTTCGCAAAAAGGTTTGCGATTTTCGCAACAACTTCTGCGATTTTCGCAAAAACTTTTGCGTTTTTTTCAAAAACTCCTCAAAAATTTCCTCAATTTTTGCAAGAATTTCTGCGATTTTCGCAAAAAGTTTTGCGATTTTCGCAAAAATTTCTGCGATTTTCGCAAGAACTTCTGCGATTTTCGCAAAAACTTCTGCGATTGTCGCCAAAACCTCTGAGATTTTCGCAAAAACTTCTACGATTTTCGCAAAAATTCCGCGATTTTCGCAAAAACTTCTGCGATTTGCGCAAAAATTTCTGCAATTTTCGAAAAAAACTTCTGCGATTTTCGCAAAAAGTTTTGTGATTTTCGCAAAAACTTCTTCGATTTTCGCAAAAACTTCTGCGATTTTCGCATGAATTTCTGCAATTTTCGCAAAAACTTCTGCTTGTTTCGCAAAAACTTCTGCGAGTTTCGCAAAAACTTCTGCGATTTTCGCAAAAACTGCTGTGATTTTCGCAAGAATTTCTGCGATTTTTGCAAGAA
>NC_054085.1:4033538-4072083 GCF_017562075.2 Anopheles merus
TATATATATATATATATATATATATATATATATATATATATATATATATATATATATATATAAATTTATACAAAAAAAGTAAATAAAAAATAATAATAAATAAAAAAAATAGGAACAATTATAGTTTTTGCGAAATAATTTTATTGGACTTAAACGTTAATTAATTATGTTATTATTATGATTGTCGTTATTATTAATGGATCGAATTTAATGAGAAAGTTAAAGGATAAATTATTCAGTTAAGGTTAATACAACATAAATTAGAGTATTTACCAAAGAATTTAGAGTTTGTACTGTAAGTAAATATAAAATTTGGCTAGAGAACTAGTAACATCCATACAATCGGATTGATAGAGCTCGGAGAAGCCATAAGTGAAGAGTATTTAAACAAAATTAACAGTGAACCCAACGAATGCTTTTCAGCGATTGAGTTTCGCATAAAACAATTACCAAATGACACACGATTCCAAACAGAAAAAAGGGCGCATTTCGA
Source organism: Anopheles merus (assembly GCF_017562075.2). Taxonomy (NCBI): domain Eukaryota; kingdom Metazoa; phylum Arthropoda; class Insecta; order Diptera; family Culicidae; genus Anopheles; species Anopheles merus. Next base: position 4,034,032 of record NC_054085.1, read on the forward strand.
TATTAAAATTGCAACATCTCTTGTTCAAACATATGATGGATCAAAAGAGAATCTTGACATTTTCATAGATTCTGTAAACTTACTTAAAGAGATTACTCCAAATGATCAAAAGGTAATGCTGGTAAAATTTATCAAAACACGAATAACAGGAAAGCCAGAATAGGATTACCACGAGATCTGGACAACATCGATGAAATTCTAGAAAATATAAAAGTAAGATGTGAAGAAAAAAAAAACAAATCCCGAAAAAGTCATCAACAATTAAAAACTATCCAAGCAAAAAACCACTAAAATTGTGAAGAGGTCGAAATCTTAACTAGCAAATAAAAAGACTTTATCTAGAACAAAAAATCCCGAAGAAGTAGCACAAAAATGGCTGTTAAAGTTGGAGTTGACACACTTAAGAAAAAATTTCCAACTCTGAAACAAAAATTCTACTTAAAGTCGGACAATACCCAACAATTACAGCAGCTACACAAAAGGTATTAGAAAATGAAATCGAAAACAATAATTCAAATCAAGTTTTAGCCTTAATAGAAACCAAAATTTTCCACAAATAATTCAAAAGATTTCCTAACAGCAAAACAATAAATTATAATAGATATAACTCGAACCCAAACTTCCAAAACAGAACTAACAGGAGGTATTATGAAAGTCCAATTCAAATAGAACGAACCCAAATACATATACCCCAAATAGAAACAGAGATAGACATTTCTATAGGATCCCTAGACAATATAATCAATTTGGAAGACAAAATACACAGCCCAATAACTTCTCAAATCAACAAGCTCGTAGAATATTTACTACTGAAGCTGAAGAAGAAGAGGAACAGAATAATTTTTTAGGCCAAGCCCGGCAGGAATAGAACAGCTGCGGTAATGACATTGAATTTATCTGCCAATAATTCAACTACAATTAAAGTAGAAAAAGCTGCAAATAAGTATAGTTCATTATTTATAGACACAGGAGCAGCAGTTTCATTATTTAAAATAGGAAAAATTAGATCTCAGCATGAGATAGATAGCAATAACAAAGTTAGACTTACAGGAATTACTAATAACTCTTTAATTACCTATGGTACAATTAGTTCAAATTTAATATTTAACAACGCAACAGTTAGTCATAAATTTCACTTGATTCCAGATATTATAGAAATAGAAGCCGATGGAATTTTAGGAAGAGATTTCTTTACAAAATATAATGTAAGATAGATTATGAATATTATTTGTTAAATTTTGATATCAGTGGAATCTCAATCTCATCCTATAGAAGACAATTCACTCTTAATTCCAGCAAGAAGTGAAATTATAATAAAATAGATTTAAAGAATTTAAAAAAAGATTCAGTAGTTCATGCACAGGAAATAACAACAGAATATTTTGCGCTAATACAATAGTTTCAAGAATAATCCATGTATAAAATTTATTAATACTACTGAAAAAGATACTATTATAACACGAAATTTTTCAAACCTACAATAGAGCCAATTAATAACTTTGAAATTTATAAAGTAGCAGAACTAAAACAAATATGCATAGAGTTAAAGAAATATTAAGCAAAATCAATTTAAAAAATTATCCAGATATTATTTGTCAAGAAATAAGTAAACTAGTAAATAAATTTTCTGATTTATTTTGTTTAAATGAAGACCCAATTACAACTAATAATTTTATAAGCAAACAATACTCCTAAAGACAATATTCCTACATATATACCCAACTATAAACAATTCATTCGCAAAGCAAAGAAATAGATCAGCAAGTAAATAAGATGTTAGAAAATAATATAATAGAAAACTCCGTTTCCCCTTACAATTCACCAATTCTGCTTGTCCCAGATAAGTTTCCACTTCCGAGGATAGACACAATATTAGACCAATTAGGAAATGCAAAATATTTCAGCACTCTAGATCTGATGTCAGGTTTTCATCAGATCCCTTTGGAAAAAGAATCGCGAAAATATACAGCATTTTACACCAAAAGGACATTATCAATTCACAAGAGCCTTTTGGAAACATAAGTCCTAACAGTTTTCAGCGTATGATGGCAATAGCAATGGCTGGCCTCACACCTGAAATAGCATTCATTGATGATATTATAGTAATAGGAAGCTCAATGAAAAATCATATAGAAAATCTTACACAAGTATTTAATAGATTACGATACTACAATCTTAAATTGAACCCAGAGAAGTGCAAATTCTTTAAATCAGATGTTACATATCTTGGACACAAAATAACGGACCAGGGAATATACCCTGATGAAACCAAATTCGAAACAATAAGAAAGTTTCCTATACCAACTAACGCAGACGAAGTTAGAAGATTCGTAGATTTCTGTAATTACTACAGAAAATTTATACAAAACTTTCCAAAAATTGCAAAGCCACTAAATGATTTATTAAAGAAAGGCACACTTTTTGAATGGAAAAAGGAACAACAAACAGCATTTGATTCATTAAAGGAGCATCTGCTATCTCCAACCATTCTTAAATACCCAGACTTTAGCAAAGATTTTATTATAACTACAGACGCATCAAACTTTTCGTGCGGAGCAGTTCCCTCCCAAATCACACAGGGCAAGATTTCCTATTGCATTCGCAAGTAAAACTTTTACTAAAGGCGAAAAGAATAAGAGTATAATAGAAAAAGAATTAGTAGCTATACACTGGGCAGTAAATCATTTAAACCATATGTTTATGGACGGAAATTTACAATCAGAACAGACCATAGACCACTGGTTTATCTCTTTGGTATGAAAAATCCAACGTCAAAATTAACCAGAATTAGACTAGATCTGGAAGAATTTGATTTCACAATACAATTCGTAGCTGGGAAAAAGTAATGTTGCAGCAGACGCATTATCACGAATCGTGTACAATTCAGATGAGTTGAAAGAATTGATCCAAAAACTAAAGAGGAGGATATTAAAAGCATTAAAAACAATTCAATTATGGTAGTTAACACAAGAGCAATGGTAAAGGCGCAAAAGAAAGTAAAGGATACACCAACAGCTGGAAGAAATAAAGAAGAAGTAACTAATCAAGTATTTTGGAAGACAGATAGACCGTCAGAAGTTAATAAGATTTTGAAAATTAAGTCAGAAGTTAAAGAAATGGAATAGAAATCAAAGTATGTAGTCACAACTATAATAAGCAACTTGGAAAAAGGGTTATCCCTCTTAACAATTCTAAAGGCCAAAATGGAAGTCAAGAAATAGAACTTGCTCTTCTAGATATATGCCAAATTGCTAAGAAATTTAACCGAGACAAGTTAGCAATATCAGTTGAGGACAAATTATTCGAATATTACTCTCAATTAACCATAAAGGAAATAGTAGACACAGCAATTTTCGGTTACGAGATAATTTGTTTGATCCACCTAAATGGATAACAAGTGAGAAAGAAAAGTTGAAAATAATGGAAGAATATCATGCCATACCCACAGGAGGTCATATAGGGCAATACAGATTATATTTAAAATTCGTGAAAAATTTAAATGGAATAATATGAAGCAAGATTATAATAAGTTACGTGCAGAAATGTGAAATATGCAAAGTCAGCAAAGTAAATAAGCACACAAAAGAAAAATCTATAAACATCAACTCCAGCAAAACCATTTACCATCATATCAATTGACACAGTTGGTCCATTACCCAAAACAATAAATAACAACAGATATGCAATTACGATTCAATGCGACCTATCAAAATATATAGTGATCATTCCAATTCAAACAAAGAAGCAAACACGATTGCGAAAGCATTGGTTGAACATTTTATCTTGACTTATGGAAGCTTTTTGGAGCTTAGATCAGACCAAGGATTGGAATATAACAATGAGGTGTTAGGTAAAATAGCCCAATTTTAAAAATAAAACAAACATTTTCAACGCCATATCATCACACAACAATTGGAGCTCTAGAACGTAATCATAGAAGCTTAAATGAATACCTTAGAGCATTTACTAATGAACATCACGATGATTGGGATGATTGGATAAAATTTATGAGTTTGTTTATAATACAACACCACATACAGAAAACAAATATACTCCGTTTGAATTAGTTTTCGGTAGAACAGCAAATCTACCACAAGAAATTTATAAACATAAAATCGATCCAGTTTATAATATAGAACAATATTACAATGAAATGAAATTTAAACTACAAAAGTCCAATGAGATTGCACGTAAGAACATAATTATAGAAAAAGAAAAAAAAGAGAAAAGAATTAAATCAGCATATAAACCATAGATGTAAGCATAGGAGATTTGGTATACTTAAAAAATGAAAATAGAAAAAAATTAGATCCATTGTACTTAGGTCCATTTATAATACGAAATAAAGATCCAAATGTACAATCAAGAATAGTCATACGCAAAAGACTACAACAGTACATAAGAACAGATTAATCAAGAACTAAATGAATAACGCAATTCTTTCGCTCATTCACTCAATCTTACGTTATTCACAAAAACGGGGGAGGTGTAGCATAGGTTCGACACCCGACACTATTAGACTTAGCAAATTAGAATTAGATTAGAATAGCAAAGACACAATTATTAGTATAACATCCGCTATAATAATCTGCAGTAAATTCATTACATCCTAGACACAAACCGCACTAAGGCTAGAATGAAACAGCTAATGATAGAATGAAATAGCATGATAAGTGGCGTGATCGTATTCACAAACCACTCAAAAGAAATAGTTTTTACAAGTATAAAAATTTAGATTAAACATTATCAGAACATAAATTACTGTAATTAGATGCACACAAATATTAGACATAAAGTGCAATATGTTCTAATCCGAACCAACTAGATAAATAGGGAAAATTTAATAGAGTTCATCCAATTGCGCAGTAGGATAATACACATGGAAGGACGATGTTACCTAATGTACGCAAAAAGTCACGTACGCATAATGCGATAGATAGAGCAGGATAATAAATTGTAATCATGCATAACGGAGCGGATAAGCTAAATATGCCCATAAGCGCAATGTAATTATTTCGTATAAAAGGAAGCTCGCGCATAGCTAGAAGAGAGTTGTTGTATCAGTAAAATCACGCAGTCCAGTCCGCCGCGCAAAATTTAGTCCGCAAATCAATAGAAGCCAACCACGCTATTAAGTTTAAGTAAAGTGGCAAAAATAAAGTGAGTTTATATAAAAGTGCAAATACAATCCGTCTTTAGTTTGGAACGGCACTAAGTGATGACAAGTTCACTACAATTTCATGCTGTTGTTTGTTGCGATCACTTTCCTCTCCACGTCGCACCATGAGGAAAAAGGGGTGTATGCTGCATCGTTGCTGGAGCAGTTTGTGGCAGATTATGCTCATGTTTACAGCCCCACGCTTGTGAACAGCAATGTGCATAATCTGCGTTTATGATGACGTATTTCCATTTGGGGATATTAACACTACATCGGCATACGATCACGAGGCGAAGCTGCACGATGTGGGAAAATTGGTCCATTCTGGGAGGAACAGCCTAGCACAAGCAGTTCATCGACTGATTGAGCTAGAGCACATTGATGTTGCTAAAGAATGCAATCCAGCAACTGCAGTAGAATGCACCACCCGAATGGTAAAAGGCAAGGAGATAATTGCCACTATGAGGAAAGGTTTGATGTTGCGAACCAATTTTCGCGATCAGTGGTACATGACAAATGATGGCACCATGGTTAAGTACCACACCGCAGCACAACAGGGCGCGCAGCTAATCGTTGAAGGGCATGCCCTGAAACAGAAATATTCTGCTTTTAGCCAGCCCTGCCCTTCAGAGCATGTTTGATATTTAGGGGAAGTGTTGAAGACGTTAATTCCGGTCAATTCAACGCACGCTGAGCAGCTCAATACTGTGCAAGCTGCTGCGTGTAGAAACCGCCAAAGAGGGCGAGTTTATGTTTGTGCCATTAACACATACCTTTCTAACGGCAAATAAACAAACTAAAAATAACTAAGCCGAAAGTCGTTTGGTCGTCTGATTGAGGAAAGAAACGGGCTACTTTTATTGACTAGCTTTTCGTTAAGTTTCATTTTAATTAGAAGGAAAGCGGACACTGCGCATCCAATTTCATCAACAGAGATAATTATTTGCAACAAAGGAACTACATCGCAAAATTAACCAAAATGCTCTGACAATCAATTGTACATCTTTATTTTATTTTTTTTATTTTTTTTATTTTTGTTGACTAGCAAATAAGAAAAGCATAGCCTTTCATAACGTGCCACTCGCATTTCATTTGATTGCGCGTGTTAGAGTATTTACTTTATGAAAGGGCAAATCATATTGAGATCATCATATTGAGATAAATATAAAAAATAAACGAACAAAACATCCATGTAAATATCAATTCATTATGAAATAAAAAAAATTTTTCACGTGATTTAATTGTTCAATTCTGCTTTAATACCAAATTATGCTAAACGATGCTTACCTATCCTATGCTAACCTAAACTTACTAAGCTAAATTGGTCACCTATAGCTATCTAATCAATACTAAACTAGACTAACTTAATACAAGCTAAATTATATTTAAATTGTACCCACCATCCCCATCACCATCCACTACAGGGTCCGTTTTTTTGGCACGCGTTGATACGCTTACCGCAATTTTTTCCCGAAATAATCCCGGACAAATCCGGCAGCTATAGTAACTTTATTGGTGCTCCCAATCTTCTTAAAAAGCTGCAAAATGTTGCTATATTTTTTTAGTAAGTTTTGCATTCCTCCACTCCAGCTGCAGCGAGGCAAAAACTCCTTGGCGAAAACAAGATCCCTTGCTTCGTCTAGGCGTTTTTGTGGCTCGGAGTCGAACACCTCAGCCTGCAGCCAAGCTAAGCTATCCCGCATACACTCAGCATCGCCCAGCTTCTGCTCTAAAGCATTTAGCTCATCCTCCGTTGTGACGAGCGTTAGTTTAAAGTCCTCGGGGAAGGGGGGGAGCATATCCATCTTGGCCAACGCAGATCGATTTTTTGATCTGCCCCACCTGCACTTCGGCCAGGTGCACCGACTTGGCGATGGCCGAAATTTTGCTTGATATTTCAGCATGATGCTTCTTTTGCTCCCCCCGCATCCCCTCAGTGGATTCATCCAATCGATCCAGCTTAGATCGGACGATCGCGAATTCCGTCAACAATTTCTCCACAACGGAGAATGGGACGGATTCGTCAGCTGAAACGACAACCGGGTCCACAACGGGAACGACAGCCTGGTTAGCAGCGGTAGTTGCAGGAACAGCATCGAGCGGTCCCAAAGCTTTGCGCTTCAGGCTGTTACCGCGCCTACGACAGCTCATCATCAAAGTAGTAGCAGCTGGAGCGGGAGGGAAGACGGGAGCAGTAGCGACGACCGGTATGGTGTAACGATGGGTGTGGGAGTTGTGATCGGTGCGGGAGAAGCAACGGGTGTGGCGAGCGTTTCCTCGAGCTCTTCATACGAGTTACTTTATAGTTTATACGAGGCTCCGCTTCCCCAACAACCGACCGATCACCGATGAAGTGCGAGCAGCCATGGGATCATACGGGGCGGAGTGAGGCTCTTCCAGCGCTACACCTGTACCAACTACAGAAGCAGGAACAAAAGGATGTTTGCCTGGTGGTGTAGCGTTCTCCGTGTTGGTACTGGTGGCTGTGGCGGTGGTGGTGGTGGTGTGTGCGGTGGTGGCGGTGTTGGAGGTGGTGATGGTGGTGGTAGTGGCGGTGAAGGTTGTGGTTGCAATAATTTGTCGAATTGTAAGATGTCCCAAACCTGGCAGGAGCAACACATCCGACAGCACATTGATTTTTTTTCCTTGAGGCTTCATATTAGTTGTGAACGACATTAGTCTGTAAAGTATATTAGACTATGATGTTAGATTTATAATCGAATTCTAACCGAGCCACTGCGCGGGTCAAATGGTCGAATCGGATCGGCGGCATCAAAGATACCAAACGGAGAGCAGTTCAATTCCGCAACGATCAATCGTTCGACACACAGCGAACATATGTATAATATATATATATATAACATAAAATAATGTAAATAAATACTTACCACTTTTTACCAAATAACCACTAACAAAATTTACTAGCACTAGCAATATCACTCAGTTGGTCCAATATATCGTACACGCGTGCCCGGTTGTTGATGTGCAGAATGAGATAGGCTGTGGGCAATAGAATAGACGGTGGCTGTGGCTTTGGGCAATAGAATTGATAAGCGCAATGGTATGTGTAGAGCAGCAGGGCAAAGAAGCAGGATAGCGAAGAGGGAGAGAGGAGGGGCGCATGTGTAGAATGAAGCAGTTGAGAAGTGTAAGCTCGAACTTTTTTCGGTCGCACTTCGATCGCATTTCGATCGAGTTTTTTGTTTCCTTTTTTTTGCCGAATGGCTTTCGCATTTCGATAATTTTTTTTACACGTGTCGATCGGTTTATATTGTATAGGTGTGACAAGGACACGTGAATGAATTAATTCAAAGAGCGTGCAGAACTCACAAAATCCTCTCATAAAACAATCAGATCTCACGAAACACTCAATTCTCTCTCAAAATACTGTCATATACGACTGACCGTATTAATACACGATGCGCAATCTCAGATTGCGCATATATTCGTTTTATCAAAATATATGTCATTTCGCGTAGCCAACCCTGAGCTATAAACGCCATTTCCATACAATTTCAGATTGCGCCAAGATTGCGCATAAATTTTCAAGATTATATGTCCGAGATATATATATATTTTTTTTTTGACAGATAAATATATCAAACCGACCCGTTTGACAGATAAATATATGCGCAATCTGAGATTGCGCATCGTCTATTGCTACGGTGACATTATGACTCGTATCTAGGATGAACGAAACCCAAATGCGATCCAAATGCGACGCTAAAATCTCTTGGATTTTGCGGTGCGGGAACATTGAAAAAAACATCACAAGCTACTGTCGTCGATCCACACTGCCTATTCAAAACACACGTATAAAACATCGTAGAGCGCGAGCGCATCGTATGTGCAAAACACACAGAGAAAAACAGCCTGGCTTGCAAGCGCTCTGCTTGTCCAAAATACGTAGCGAGAAGATCAGGGTAGCTCGCGAGCGCACTGCCTATCCAAAATTCATTCAGAAAAAACAGCCTAGCTCGCGAGCACAGTGCCTATCCAAAATCCATGCAGAAAAAACAGCCTAGCTCGTGAGCGCCCTGCCCATCCAAAATACGTAGACCACGCAAACAATGAGATCCCAAATTTTGAGTGATTCAGGCCGAGGGGTATGAGGAAGCTTGAGGAAGCAAGGAGAAACGCGCTGCGATGAGAGTTCGCATTCTGTTCGCATTCGCAAACCGTTCCTAAAAATAGCAAATAATAATGTTTATCAATCAATCGAGTGAAAGAAAGAAGCAAAACTTACGATGAATTAAGTATGAGTGCTAAGTATGATACCAGCATCCAACGCTGGTTCATAGTTCCAAAATATGAAGCCGTTTCTTCGATCCCGTTCTACGTGTGCTTCGACTTGCTGATATGTTAAATGGTATGAAACACGAACCGTTTGCAATTTTATCTCCTAGCTTCGAATAACAAACCAAATCGTTTTCCGCTTGCTATGCCTCTTGAAATGTAAATATTAAACACACATCAACAACAATCGTTCTCCAAGCCCAAGGTGTATGGAGACCAGGCTGCTCATAGCCTTTTTTAATTTTCAAATTTGTACGACATATCTAATATTAGTGACTTATAGAATGACATATTATGGTTGAAACCCGTAACCGTTTAAATAGACTTAAAGCGACAACGTTTTTTGCGACAATTTCGCTCTCGTTTTTGATGAATTGCATTGATAAATTTGACAGCGAGTAGATCAAAGTAGCTCAGTTTACCCAGTCAACCTGCTTGTTTTTTGTAAAAAAAAAAAACATAAAAAACAAGTTGAATTGTGCTCAATTTTATTTTTCTTTTAGTTTGGCATTAATCTGGCTGGTACAAACTGGATAATTTGATTCTTTTTGGTGCAGCAGAATTATTGCGCGAGGCAAGTAGCACTGTTTGCAAAATTGGGCTACTTTCTGTCACGCGCGACGCTGCCGCCCTATGTCTTTTTGAACGGTAACGGAAAGACATCACTATGGAATAGTTTGGATTATTTCGTCAAAATTTATTATTGTTCAATAGTATTTTATCTACACAATTTGATACATTATATATGCCTGTGATGGTATTAACTGTTGGTTTTTTACAATAACGAAATAATATGATCCAGTTTATACAAAAGTTGAAATTTATAAAAAATATAAATTTGACATTAATTAAATCTAAATTTTGACGAGTAGATTTTAATTCTGTCCCATCGTTGAAACGGTAGCATCCTTTTGATGTAGTCGAACACTTCGCTGTTATCATTCAAGTGGATTGGAAGTCCGTTATTGCGTGCCAAATTTTACTCTAAATTAAAAAATAAAAACAAAAACAAAATGGAAGCCTGTGCGGAAAACGTATGCATCTGCTGCTTGGAAATTATTGAAGAAGGTTGAAGATCGCCTTGTGTGCAACATCGATCCACAAAATGGCTGCCGGTATGAGCAGGCGCGTTATGAAGGAGGCAACTTCATACGCCATTTCCGGTTATGCCACGAAGAGCTGACTCGGCTTCATGGATTTTTCGACAAAGAAACGAGCCCCCCAAGCGCAAAAAAGTGGTCGCTAAAAGATATGTTGCGATTGAACACGAAACTATGTTTCATGCTAGCGTTGATCTTGTTACAGTCAACAACGTCCCCTATAGTTGTTTCGAATGGCCTGCTTTCCGGAAGGTTTGGGGTGCGTGTTGTGATGCACTAGGCATAGTTCTAAATCGCGAGAACATTAAAACACACGTCCGAGCGGTTGTGTCACGTGTAGTGGATAGTCTCGCCAACGAAATGCGCGAGAAACTTATATGTTTGAAGGTGGATTCCGCTGTACGTTATAACAGGCATGTACTAGGAGTGAATGCCCAATACGAGCTGGACGGTATATGGTGTGTCGTACCGGGGTAAGTAAGTCGATTTACAAAAAATACGCATATATATATATATATATATATATATATATATATATATATATATATATAGATATATATATAATATATATTATATATATATATATATATATATATATATATATATATATATATATAATATATATATATATATATTATATATTATATACATATATATATATCTTTTTCTTTTTCTTTGGGCTCAACAACCGTTCCCGGTCAACGCCTGCCTGTACCACTTGTACTTGTGGGTTTGGCTTTCAGTGACTTATTGATCCCCCCATAGCAGGATAGTCAGTCCTACGTATGGCGGCACGGTCCATTTGGGGCTTGAACCCATGACGGGCATGTTGTTAAGTCGTACGAGTTGACGACTGTACTACGAGACCGGCTTATATATATAAGGCTTATATATATATATATATTCCACCATCTCGAAAGGTTCTATTGGACTATAATTTTGTTATGTTACCCTTGCTATTGTAATTTTACAGCAATGCTAGAAGTCAACGAAAGCCAGACCGCCAAATTCATTAAAACAAGAATCCTTGATGTGTTAAAACGCTACAAACTAAAGTTGGAACAGATTTTTTCGATAACAACCGACAATGGCGCAAATATGCTAGCAGCTGCCAAACAATTGCAACAGCAGTTTGTTGCGGTTCAGGCGCAATTTTATGGGCTGATCGACGATGAGGACACTACAGCTGAAGATAGCTTCATGGAAGCCTTAATGGGAGAGCTTTTCGAACAATTTACCATAACACGTTGTTCTATTCATACACTGCAGTTAGCTTTGAATAATGTTGTGAGAAATGAAGATGACTTCATTAAAACAATCACCAACATTGTGAAGCAATCGAGGAAAGTAAAATATAATCCCTTTTTCGACTGCCACAAGGAAAAGCGTCCTCCACTGTGGTCGCCTACGCACTGGGGTGGAAAATATAAAATAGTGCGGTTCATAGGCAAACGCGAGCAGTTTTTTACGACACTTGGAGAGCAGTACCCCGAACTAGGTAATTTTGTTAAATGTACTTTACCAAAATCACACTAAACACATCTGTCCACTTCGGATAGAAAACATTCTTCTTTACCACAACCAAAAATTGCACAGTTAATCTAGATCTTGAACACACACTACATACATACATCTGTTCACTTCGGATACAATCATTCATGTTTTCGTCATGCAGTGTAGTTCACTCTCTTACAAATAGTACCAACAATGTTACCCATCCCATCGATCATTTCAGAATTTTCCTCCTTCCTCGTGGTTTAAACCATTATCTATACATTACAATTAATGAAATGTTATTATTCGTATTATGTCTTATATTTATTCAGATGTTAAATAGCAAAAATTCATACTCTACTTTTTATTCCTACCCAGTGATTGATGATGAGTCATGGACCATAATTAAAGAATACGAGGAGGCCTTCCAATGGCTAAATGGTGTGCGTGAATTAAAACTTTTGAAGAACAATCAGTTTGTGACACCGTTATCAAACGGTTTGATGAACCGGTTGAACCTCCTAAAAGACAGCCAATTATTCCGAGCCGCATTGTATTTGGATCCTAGATTCAATTTCTTGGATTCTAAAGTATTCACTCTTGAGGAAAAGGAATCAACCCATGTAAGGATGTAAGGATACCGTCATACCGCGTTTTATATCGTTATGAACGTCTTCTGACAATAATATGTCCTAAGGACAACATATTTCACCAGTTACATAAAAACTTCATTATTAACAAAGTATTGTTATTATCATTTTTCTACAGGAGTATTTGATGGGAATTTGGGAGAGAGTCCATGCGCTTTGCTCTGTTAATAATGCACCGTTTGAACTATCACCCGATAATTCCATCAATGAATCTGCAGCAAACGTAGTAGAGGATTTGGACGATTTCCTTACCGATATGTACGGTGGCACGCTGAACACATTGACACATACCTCAAAAACTGTAGATAGTATTCGGCAGCAGATCAAAATGCTGGAAATTGAGCCTTGACAACCACACACGTATGGAAGCACTGGTTGGCCAGAAAGGCATCACACCCGGAGCTTTTTGCTGTGGCTATGGTGGTGCTTTCTGCGCCGTCAAACCAAGCATCGGTCGAAAGAGCGTTTAGCGCTTTGGCTCTTGTGCTTACGAGCCATCGAACTGGCATGGCTTATGATCTGTTGGAGAATACGTTGTTGGTTAAACTTAACCAGCTCATCGTTGAGAAAGTAATGCCAACGCTTTATCCTTGGAAGGACTTCAAGGAAAATATTAACCATAGTGATAGAATTGATACCAGTTAGTATGACTAATTTATATGAACTCAGATGTGTATATCGTTATGAATATTTTAGCTTTATAGTTAGCTTTCATTGCCACCATTGAATTTTTGCGGAAAAATAGTATAGACTGTTATGATTTTTTTTATGTGTATATATTTATGAATTATTTAGTTTTACTTAGTACTTTACCTTTTCCAGAGCGTTAGTACTCTATCAGTACCAGTTTATTAGTTTTGCAAACCTGAATTTCTATTTATTAGTGTTACTAACTGTTATGAATTTAGATGTATATTATTTCGTATGGTTATTGGTAGCTATTATACGAACTGATCTCTTATGTTGCACTATTTAAATAAAGAGAGATGAACTACAGACACATAATATAAGTATTGCTCATTTTTTGTTAACGTTTGATAGTAGTTTATAATCACTAGAGCTTAACACACCATTACTTCTGGATTTTTTTCTTTTCCACAGCACAAAAAGTGATGTAAATAATATAAGCAATTTAGCTCCCTCACTTGAAATTCCACTTTTTAGCCACTTTTTAACCCTTTTTAACATTTTTAATTCAGTATACCAAAAATTGGGTTTCAGCATTTTTTTACACTATACGCTCGGTAATAAGTACCATTCTAATCCACACGCTCGATAATCTGCACTCAATCTAGTGCGGATTACCGAGCGTATACTGTACTGATCTACAGGCTGTTCCCGAGATACGCTATTAATGTGGACAGAAAAGAAACTTCATATCTCGATTTTCTGCGTAAGTCGAATCACGCAGTTTCCTGCAAAAATATAACTAATTTCAAAATAATTTTGTATTTAATCTACGGTCTTACCACCAAATTGATTAATTCAAATGATTCTGACAGAAGTGTCCCAAATAGCCAAAATTGTTTAAGCAGCTAATTTTGGCATGCTAAAGATCGCTGCTTGAATTCGCCTTTTGCAGTAGACAAACAGCATCAAAGTTCCTGGGGGTCCTTCTAAATAGCGCCTCAGCAGCTTCCTTATACCACGGTGCCTGGGATTATTTTTCTTTGTGTTTTATTTTCAAGCAAGCACGATGTGTTTTTTTTTATGTGCATGTTTATTTTAAAACTCTAAAAGCTTTTGTATTTCACATAATTTTACATAGTCTACTAAAAATCACAATCACTTCTCTCAATATTTCAATATTCTTCAATTAACTTACACCTGTTCTCACTTTCCTCTGAATCTTTATCCGGTTACGATGGATCCGGACGCCAAGCGGTCACTAAATAAACTTTGCGACGCAACGAAATTTGCGCGAGGTACCCCACAATCCAAAGGTAGCTGAGAGCGATGCAAACGTAGCTGAAAACGATCCAAACGTATTGCGATCCATAGCAACCGGATAAAGATTCAAAGGAAAGTGAGAACAGGTGTAAAAAAAAGATTAGATTTTACAATTGAATGCATCAATTATTTAATTCTTTCCTTGGGATGCAAATGTGTCCCGCGGTCAATGAATAAACGGTTGCGCTGCAATGAAATTTGCGCGAGCTACCGCTCAATCTAAAGGGAACTGAGAGCAATCCAAACGTAGCTGAAAACGATCCAAACGTAACTGAAAACGATTCAGACGTAGTTGATTGCGATCCATAGCAACCGGATAAAGATTCAGAGGAAAGTGAGCACAGGTGTAAGTTAATTGAAGAAGGAATATTGAGAGAAGTGATTGTGATTTTTTAGCAGACACATTTTTTTTAGTTTTAACACATCAAGGATTCTTGTTTTAATGAATTTGGCGGTCTGGCTTTCGTTGACTTCTAGCATTGCTGTAAAATTACAATAGCAAGGGTAACATGACAAAATTATAGTCCAATAGAACCTTTCGAGATGGTGGAATATATATATATATATATATATATATATATATATATATATATATATATATATATATATATATATATATATATATATATATATATATATATATATATATATATATATAATATATATATATATATATATATATATATATATATGCGTATTTTTTGTAAATCGACTTACTTACCCAAGGTACGACACACCATTATACCGTCCAGCTCGTATTGGGCATTCACTCCTAGTACATGCCTGTTATAACGTACAGCGGAATCCACCTTCAAACATATAAGTTTCTCGCGCATTTCGTTGGCGAGACTATCCACTACAGGTGACACAACCGCTCGGACGTGTGTTTTAATGTTCTCGCGATTTATAACTATGCCTAGTGCATCACAACACGCACCCCAAACCTTCCGGAAAGCAGGCCATTCGAAACAACTATAGGGGACGTTGTTGACTGTAACAAGATCAACGCTAGCATGAAACATAGTTTCGTGTTCAATCGCAACATATCTTTTAGCGACCACTTTTTTGCGCTTGGGGGGCTCGTTTTCTTTGTCGAAAAATCCATGAAGCCGAGTCAGCTCTTCGTGGCATAACCGGAAATGGCGTATGAAGTTGCCTCCTTCATAACGCGCCTGCTCATACCGGCAGCCATTTTGTGGATCGATGTTGCACACAAGGCGATCTTCAACCTTCTTCAATAATTTCCAAGCAGCAGATGCATACGTTTTCCGCACAGGCTTCCATTTTGTTTTTGTTTTTATTTTTTAATTTAGAGTAAAATTGGCACGCAATAACGGACTTCCAATCCACTTGAATGATAACAGCGAAGTGTTCGACTACATCAAAAGGATGCTACCGTTTCAACGATGGGACAGAATTAAAATCTACTCGTCAAAATTTCGATTTAATTAATGTCAAATTTATATTTTTTATAAATTTCAACTTTTGTATAAACTGGATCATATTATTTCGTTATTGTAAAAAACCAACAGTTAATACCATCACAGGCATATATAATGTATCAAATTGTGTAGATAAAATACTATTGAACAATAATAAATTTTGACGAAATAATCCAAACTATTCCATAGTGATGTCTTTCCGTTACCGTTCAAAAAGACATAGGGCGGCAGCGTCGCGCGTGACAGAAAGTAGCCCAATTTTGCAAACAGTGCTACTTGCCTCGCGCAATAATTCTGCTGCACCAAAAAGAATCAAATTATCCAGTTTGTACCAGCCAGATTAATGCCAAACTAAAAGAAAAATAAAATTGAGCACAATTCAACTTGTTTTTTATGTTTTTTTTTTACAAAAAACAAGCAG
Organism: Anopheles merus; assembly: GCF_017562075.2. Classification (NCBI taxonomy): domain Eukaryota; kingdom Metazoa; phylum Arthropoda; class Insecta; order Diptera; family Culicidae; genus Anopheles; species Anopheles merus. Next base: position 4,050,543 of record NC_054085.1, read on the forward strand.
GTTGACTGGGTAAACTACTTCTACTTTGATCTACTCGGTGTCAAATTTATCAATGCAATTCATCAAAAACGAGAGCGAAATTGTCGCAAAAAACGTTGTCGCTTTAAGTCTATTTAAACGGTTACGGGTTTCAACCATAATATGTCATTCTATTAAGTCACTAATATTAAGATATGTCGTACAAATTTGAAAATTAAAAAAAGGCTATGAGCAGCCTGGTCTCCATACACCTTGGGCTTGGAGAACGATTGTTGTTGATGTGTGTTTAATATTTACATTTCAAGAGGCATAGCAAGCGGAAAACGATTTGGTTTGTTATTCGAAGCTAGGAGATAAAATTGCAAACGGTTCGTGTTTCATACCATTTAACATATCAGCAAGTCGAAGCACACGTAGAATGGGATCGAAGAAACGGCTTCATATTTTGGAACCATGAACCAGCGTTGGATGCTGGTATCATACTTAGCACTCATACTTAATTCATCGTAAGTTTTGCTTCTTTCTTTCACTCGATTGATTGATAAACATTATTATTTGCTATTTTTAGGAACGGTTTATAATGTAATAAGCTCGAGTGAAGTTTTTCCAGCTTAGGGGGCCTTCACGATTCTAGTTAGTTTTTTGTATGGAGTTTGACAGTTGGAGGCTAAAATCATGTAAACACTCCATACAAAACCACACAAAAAACTAGCCTGCAATTTTCAATCTAGATTATTCTAGCCACAAAGCTAGAATTAGATTCGAGGACCTGCTCGAAAACACGACGTTGTTTACATTTATCCCAAGGTGCATTAAAGAAATCAGGTGATCGAATCTGGAATCAAAGTGTATGTAGTCCAGGTGGTCTCAAAGCATTTTTTATAACCAAATTTGAGCATCACTTTTTAACAGCACGATTGAAAACTTTTGCTCCAACGAGCTCTCTGGAGGCTTGACGAATACTCATCAAAACACTCTTAAAATCTTCATTGAGAACCAGAAGCGATGAAAATCATTCTTCCAAACTCATACACCTTGGGATAAGTCCACCTGTATATTATACTCACTTAGATAGCTGCTCGAAAACTGCGATACAATGCAAACAGCTGACAGGCTGAAATTTCAGCCTACGAACTTCAAACGGAAAGGGCCCCTTAGTTAGATTGCGTCTCAACAGCTTCTACCGTGTGATGTAGCTGTTTCTCCGAGTGTTGCCGGTTTCAAAGGATACCCGCTCGCTGTCGGTTACTAACCAACGCTGGATGTATACAGGAGTGCATTGCCACGATTACGACGGTGCAGGCCATTTGACGTGCCGGTTGATTCTCTGACCGATCCAGTTTTGACTACCACATATGCTCGCTTTGATGTCACCATGCTATTGCATGCCATCGCCAGGATAAGCATCTACTTGGCTGTGAAGTATAACTACAGGACGCTCCAGGAAATAATTCCCATCCTGACAATGAATGAGCTGTTCGTAGTGTTGCACATAGTGCATTGTGCTAGCAATTTTCGCACAGTTTGGTCTACGAGAACGGTGCGCTTTTTGTGCTCTTAACGTGCTATGCGCTTTGAGTTTTTGAGCCCTGTCCGCTCTTTGAGCACTTTGGTCCACTTTGGAGGTTTGGTCTCCATTTTTTTTTCCACGTCCACGTAAAACTTTCCGCACAGTCGCGTACTTTAAGCGCTGTGTTGTAATGCGCGCATAATATGATGTGCAGTGCGCATGATGCGCCGTTTCCAGCGTTTCGAATTGCAGGCGTTTCAGGTCACAGAAGTGTTCACGGTAGTGATGGGTAATCCGGAGCGGAGTCATGGATCAACTCCGACTCCGGTGCGCAAAATATGACTCCGACTCCGGATCACAACCGGATTCAACTCCGGATCAGTCCGGACCAGTCTGGATCAGTCCGGATCAGTCCGGATCAGTCCGAATCAGTCCGGATCAGTCCGGATTACTCCGGATCAGTCCGGACTACTCCGGATCACTCCGGACCAGTCCGGATCACTCCGGATCACTCCGGATTACTCCGGATCACTCCGGATCACTCCGGATCACTCCGGATTACTCCGGACCAGGCCGGATTACTCCAGATCACTCCGGATCAATCTGGATTAATCCGGATCAGTTGAAATGAGTCCGGATCAGTTCGGATCAGTTTGGATCAGTCCGAATGAGTCTGGGTCACTCTGGATCACTTCGGATCAGTTCGGATCAGTCCGAATGAGTCTGAATGTCTGCGAACAGACGGCGTCCACGGGCCTGTCCACGCCGGAATGCACAGCCGATGGCATACGATTCTATCTTCACGATGAACATGAGAAGGACAGAGCTTATACCCCGAACGTACCCGAAAGGTATGCATGCTTCACTCATCAAGATTTAAAGGCAAGGACAAGGCAAAAGAGACAAAGAAAAGTTACACGGCTACACATGTCCTCTAGACTGATCCGGTGTGATACGGACTGATCCGGAGTGATCCGGAGTGATCCGGAGTAATCCGGAGTGATCCGGAGTGATCCGGAGTGATCCGGAGTAATCCGGAGTGATCCGGAGTGATCCGGAGTAATCCGGAGTGATCCGGAGTGATCCGGAGTAATCCGGAGTGATCCGGAGTGATCCGGAGTGATCCGGAGTGATCCGGAGTGATCCGGAGTGATCCGGTGTGATCCGGAGTGATCCGGAGCGATCCGGAGTAATCCGGAGCGATCCGGAGTAATCCGGAGTGATCCGGAGTGACTGATCCGGACTCGGAGTCGATGAGTCCGGAGGTTTGCTCGTGCAACTTTTACCCCCCCCCCCCCCCCGCCGGTAAAACAGTCCGGAGTAACTCCAAGTCCGACTCCGAGGTGTACCGGAGTCGGATCGATCCGACTCCGGTAAAAAATCGTATTTACCCATCACTAGTTCCCATTAGGATACCAGCAAGCCGGCTTCCTTCCGGATGCCGTAGTTCGCGTATGCTAAGTATCTCCCCGTAATTAGCCATCTCTGCTCGAACTTCATCGTCGGTTATGTAGTAGGGCAGGTCCTGAAGGAAAACATCGATCGCACCATCCTCCATCTCGATGTCAAATGGCTTGAACACGTTTCCGCACTTCCTCCCGTGTTTCCCTTTATTCCTCTTCACTACCGCTTGCGCTTGCTCTAGTGTACCCATTTGTAGATACACCGTGCTCCGAATGAAGTGTAGGTGAGTTCGGATTAGATTGTCCGTCGGGAGAACCATCTTGACGATTAGATCATAGATCTCTTCTTTCGATGGTTTTACTTCAATATCAGCAAAGCTAATACGAAGCGTATTCTCCCATCTTCTTTCTGCACTGTTCATTCTAGTTGTACTTGAACTTAGTTGTCTTTAAATTGTTTTGGTTTGTTTTCTCGCGTGAATACGTCTGCTCTTTACAAATGACACGAGAGAACTATTCATATTACCATCTGCATCAAGGGAAACAACATAAAGTAAACGAGAGCATCTAGAAACTTCGAGGACAAAGTCATTTTAAGAGGAGAGGAGTTAACACGACATCACAGCACCGAAAGCAAAACACCAGCACCGAAACAATGCAACACCATTCATAGCGAAATATGCTATGAACAACAAAGTAATCATCGGAACCAGAACCAGCACCAACATCGTATCAACATCTGGCCAAATCAAATATCTAATAAATAACCGTAGCATAAACATAATAACCATAGCATAAACAATGAAAAGTAGGGAACCGAACATATATAACATGAAATCAGGAAAGTTTAGGCAGTTCTAATCAACATCTTGAACTCAGAATATATGCGCGACAAATTGGAAAAAATAAAATTATTTTTTTATTACAATTCCAACGCATGTGTTCTTAACTGGCGCCCGAATAGGGACCCAATATTGTGAAGTTTTTATAAAATTGTTTTGTGAAGTGACTACGTAAGAGTAATGTTGCAACAGGACAGTTTGTTAAAAACGAGTGTTACCTATCGCCCCGCAAAAAAGTGACATTTTTCAGTGGCAGCAGTTCGTGTGATACCGTAGTATCAACAAGTGGTTAAAAGCTCATCTTGTTGAAAAAAGGAACCATTATCTACGAATCGAGAAGTACCGCAACATTATCGGGTCAACGCCACGACTGAATGACTTCCACCGTAAGAGGACAGGAGCAGCAGTCGTCATAAGAATTTCAGAAACATCGCCGTAAGAGGATAGATACTGATTTTCTTCGCAGAGAATTCCAGACCATCACCGTAAGAGGCACGAGGCGGAATTTTCATTATCATTTTGAGGTATCCCCTAAAATGAAAACTTATACTCGCCATTTTGCGTGTCATTTACAATTGTTTATGCTAACATAGGAATACATGATATAACTAACAACCCCTTAGCAGTAATTCCATTAGGTCAAGCACGAGTCAAGACAGGAAACATAAGAATCATACACCCAATCAAGATAGATCTTTTAGAACAAGTTCTCATAAACAATGATGCAGAATTAAAACACCATGTGAACGATAATCCTCTTTACAATATTATAAAATTAAAGGTTAATAAATTGCATGAAACATTTAACAAGATTAGGCCACACACGAACAGAGAACGACGATGGGATACTATTGGCACCATATGGAAGTGGATCGCAGGAACACCTGATGCTGAAGATTTACGTGTTATAAACTCCACTATTAACTCCTTGATTGAGCAAAATAATCAACAAGTACTGATTAACGACGAAATTGATAAACGCTTGTATGATATAACCAGAATTGCAAACAGCGTACTCCAACTGGTAGAAGAAAGATTTCATCAAAGATCGAATGAAATCATCCAACTAATTATCATCTCAAATCTCGATACTCTGCAAAACTATTTAGAAACACTGGAAGATGCTATTTTACTAGCAAAACATGGAATACCCAGCAGCAAACTATTATCTCTTGACGACCTGAACCAAATGGTTAAGTTTTTAGCTGAGCACAACATACATGTATCATCAACCGAAGAAATGTTGATAAGATCCACAACCCAGGTAACAATGAACAAAACACACATCATATATATGTTGAAATACCCATTTGAATCCAAACATACGTTTGAATACAATTATATTGATTCAATTATAAAAAATGACAAAAGAATTCTCTTGCATCACAACTATATACTAAAGAAGAACACTCATGTATTTGAATCGTCACAGCCCTGCGAACAAATAGATAATGGTAATTATCTTTGTGACAGCATACACCTAGAACCATCAAGTAAGTGTATTCAAAAACTAGTACATGGATATCATTCCGATTGTACTTATGAAAAGTATATTCCGATGGAATAATTAAACGTATTCATGATGCCGTTATACTCATTAACAATGCCACAGTCAGAATTTCATCGAGTTGCAACAATGACACACAATTTCTCACAGGCTCATATATAATACATTTTGAAAAATGCAACATTTACATTAACGGAGAAGAATTTCCAAACCTGGAAATAACAATACCAAACAAAGCATTTCAACCAACACTGGGGTTAATAGCAACCGAAACCGACGTCATCGACATACCACCATCAAAATATCTAAACAATCTAACTATTGAGCATAGAGAAATATTGAAAAAAAATCAAACTAGAGAACAAATCTTTGTAATGGAAAGTTAATTTGTTTGGATCAATAAGTGGTTCAATTGTATTCATTGTGTTTATCGTAATAGCCGTATTGATAAATATTTACAGATATCAAAGCCTGAGGTTCATATTACCATCTGCATCAAGGGAAACAACATAAAGTAAACGAGAGCATCTAGAAACTTCGAGGACAAAGTCATTTTAAGAGGAGAGGAGTTAACACGACATCACAGCACCGAAAGCAAAACACCAGCACCGAAACAATGCAACACCATTCATAGCGAAATATGCTATGAACAACAAAGTAATCATCGGAACCAGAACCAGCACCAACATCGTATCAACATCTGGCCAAATCAAATATCTAATAAATAACCGTAGCATAAACATAATAACCATAGCATAAACAATGAAAAGTAGGGAACCGAACATATATAACATGAAATCAGGAAAGTTTAGGCAGTTCTAATCAACATCTTGAACTCAGAATATATGCGCGACAAATTGGAAAAAATAAAATTATTTTTTTATTACAATTCCAACGCATGTGTTCTTAACTGGCGCCCGAATAGGGACCCGATATTGTGAAGTTTTTATAAAATTGTTTTGTGAAGTGACTACGTAAGAGTAATGTTGCAACAATACAGTTTGTTAAAAACGAGTGTTACCTATCGCCCCGCAAAAAAGTGACATTTTTCAGTGGCAGCAGTTCGTGTGATACCGTAGTATCAACAAGTGGTTAAAAGCTCATCTTGTTGAAAAAAGGAACCATTATCTACGAATCGAGAAGTACCGCAACATTATCGGGTCAACGCCACGACTGAATGACTTCCACCGTAAGAGGACAGGAGCAGCAGTCGTCATAAGAATTTCAGAAACATCGCCGTAAGAGGATAGATACTGATTTTCTTCGCAGAGAATTCCAGACCATCACCGTAAGAGGCACGAGGCGGAATTTTCATTATCATTTTGAGGTATCCCCTAAAATGAAAACTTATACTCGCCATTTTGCGTGTCATTTACAATTGTTTATGCTAACATAGGAATACATGATATAACTAACAACCCCTTAGCAGTAATTCCATTAGGTCAAGCACGAGTCAAGACAGGAAACATAAGAATCATACACCCAATCAAGATAGATCTTTTAGAACAAGTTCTCATAAACAATGATGCAGAATTAAAACACCATGTGAACGATAATCCTCTTTACAATATTATAAAATTAAAGGTTAATAAATTGCATGAAACATTTAACAAGATTAGGCCACACACGAACAGAGAACGACGATGGGATACTATTGGCACCATATGGAAGTGGATCGCAGGAACACCTGATGCTGAAGATTTACGTGTTATAAACTCCACTATTAACTCCTTGATTGAGCAAAATAATCAACAAGTACTGATTAACGACGAAATTGATAAACGCTTGTATGATATAACCAGAATTGCAAACAGCGTACTCCAACTGGTAGAAGAAAGATTTCATCAAAGATCGAATGAAATCATCCAACTAATTATCATCTCAAATCTCGATACTCTGCAAAACTATTTAGAAACACTGGAAGATGCTATTTTACTAGCAAAACATGGAATACCCAGCAGCAAACTATTATCTCTTGACGACCTGAACCAAATGGTTAAGTTTTTAGCTGAGCACAACATACATGTATCATCAACCGAAGAAATGTTGATAAGATCCACAACCCAGGTAACAATGAACAAAACACACATCATATATATGTTGAAATACCCATTTGAATCCAAACATACGTTTGAATACAATTATATTGATTCAATTATAAAAAATGACAAAAGAATTCTCTTGCATCACAACTATATACTAAAGAAGAACACTCATGTATTTGAATCGTCACAGCCCTGCGAACAAATAGATAATGGTAATTATCTTTGTGACAGCATACACCTAGAACCATCAAGTAAGTGTATTCAAAAACTAGTACATGGATATCATTCCGATTGTACTTATGAAAAAGTATATTCCGATGGAATAATTAAACGTATTCATGATGCCGTTATACTCATTAACAATGCCACAGTCAGAATTTCATCGAGTTGCAACAATGACACACAATTTCTCACAGGCTCATATATAATACATTTTGAAAAATGCAACATTTACATTAACGGAGAAGAATTTCCAAACCTGGAAATAACAATACCAAACAAAGCATTTCAACCAACACTGGGGTTAATAGCAACCGAAACCGACGTCATCGACATACCACCATCAAAATATCTAAACAATCTAACTATTGAGCATAGAGAAATATTGAAAAAAAATCAAACTAGAGAACAAATCTTTGTAATGGAAAGTTAATTTGTTTGGATCAATAAGTGGTTCAATTGTATTCATTGTGTTTATCGTAATAGCCGTATTGATAAATATTTACAGATATCAAAGCCTGAGGTTCATATTACCATCTGCATCAAGGGAAACAACATAAAGTAAACGAGAGCATCTAGAAACTTCGAGGACAAAGTCATTTTAAGAGGAGAGGAGTTAACACGACATCACAGCACCGAAAGCAAAACACCAGCACCGAAACAATGCAACACCATTCATAGCGAAATATGCTATGAACAACAAAGTAATCATCGGAACCAGAACCAGCACCAACATCGTATCAACATCTGGCCAAATCAAATATCTAATAAATAACCGTAGCATAAACATAATAACCATAGCATAAACAATGAAAAGTAGGGAACCGAACCCACCCTAGAAGAAAACCGTGAACTTCCTTTTTGAAGTGCTAGAAACGGGTGTGGATGTGAAGATGGTGCAACGCAACACTGCGCAAAGTGCCGTCTACGTCACTATGCCAACGCTTGAACGTGCGGAAAGCATAGTGAAGGAGCATTCGGGGAAGCACTGCATCACGCACGAGGGGAAGCAGTATCCGATTCCGATCGAGATGGTGGATGGTGCGACGGAGGTGAACATCCGTAATCTTCCGCCAGGAATCCCCGACGAAAACGTTTCCGCTGAGCTGAACCGCTTCGGTGAAGTGCTAACTATTGTGCCCGGTGTTTGGGGAGCCGGAACGCGGCTTGCCGGGATTCCTTCGGGTGTGCGCATAGTGCGCATGAAGCTGGCGAAACCCATCCCTTCCTTCATTACTGTGTGTGGTGAGATGACCGGTGTGTTGTATCGCGGACAACAGCAAACTTGCCGTCACTGCAATGAAGCTTTGCATCACGGTATTAGCTGCATTCAAAACCGTGTGGGTCAGCTCCTCAACAGCGGTGCGGCAAAATCGTACGCAAGTACCGTTAAGCAAGCACCAGCACAAACATCTGATGCGAACACAGCATCAACTAGTACCGCAGGCACTACCACCACGGGACGACGCAAAGGGAAGGCCAAAATTACTTCCCTTACAAACACTACTAAGCCACCAGCGAGCACTGCATCGAAAGTGGCTAATCGGCTTGTGATCCCGATCGAGCCGCTAACTCTCGCTCCGCCTTCGGGTCCGAAGCGGAGCGTGAAAGCCAGTGGTGAGCAACCCAAGGAGAAGATGCGTGCTGCCGTTGGTGCCGTCGCAACGCATGTAGAAAATGACGATGCTCCTACTTTTACTGCTCCTGCTGCCAATGATGCTGCCGCTGCCGCTACTATCAATGCCGCTGTTTCCGCTGCTGTTGCCGATGCTGCCGCTGCTACGGATGCTGCCACTGATGCTAACGATGCGGCTGCATCTGAGCCCGTTAGTGTGGAATGCCGGGCGCTTTCAGGTGCCTTATTGTTCAAAGAGCCGCTCGCAATCCCTTCCACATCCTTTTCCATCCCTTCCCACGACGAACCGCTTGCGGTTAAACGCAAGCAAAATCCGGAAACGGATAATGAGAGTGACGCCTCATGTTCGTCAACATTTAGTGTTATGAGCGCGTCCAAGCGTAAGCCTGGTCGACCGCCAAAAAAACACACAACTTCACTACAGATTAATTAAGTTTTGTTGCGATGGATCCTAACCCGGTAAGTAGTAATCTTGGTAGTAGCTATAATATAGCTACTATTAATATTAATGCGATTTCTAACGCGACAAAGCTGGAAGCCCTCAAAACATTTATTAGGACGATGGACCTGGACATCATATTTCTGCAAGAAGTATGTATTTCAGATCTATCGCTTCCTGGGTATAACGTAATTTGCAATGTTGATGTGACGGGGAGGGGTACGGCGATCGCTTTACGTCAACATTTAAAATTTTGCCATGTCGAGCGCAGCTTAGATTCTCGTCTGATTTGCGTTCGACTCGAGAACAATGCCACCCTGTGCAATGTTTACGCTCCTTCGGGCAGTCAGCGGAGAGCGGAGAGGGAGGATTTTTTCGGGCGAACGTTACCTTTCTATTTGCGGAATGCATGTAACCATGTTATTCTCGCGGGTGACTTTAACTGCGTGTTGCAGTCGAAAGATGTGACGGGCGCTAGAAATTTTAGCCTTTCTTTGCAAAACGCTGTAAGCAACATGGGCATGTGCGACAGCTGAGAGCTTCTCAAGGGTAACTCAGTGGAGTTTTCTTATGTCACAAGTGGTTCGGGTTCACGTATCGATCGTTGTTATGTCTCCTCTTCACTTAAAACACAGTTAAGAGCGACCAGTATGCATGTCTTGTCCTTTTCCGATCACAAGGCGCTTACCGTTCGTGTTTGCCTTCCAATCCCGCCGAGCCGTTCGCACAGCAATGGCTATTGGCAACTGAGACCACATGTATTAACTGACGCAAACCAGGAGGAGTTCGGATGCAAGTGGAACTATTGGACCAGACAGCGTAGAAATTACGGCTCGTGGATGCAGTGGTGGGTTGAGCTCGCGAAGCCTAAAATAAAGTCGTTTTTCCGTTGGAAAACAAATGAACGGTACCAAAGTTTTCGCTTGCATCATGAACTACTCTACAGGGGGTTGAAGTCCGCCTATGATCGATATGTCACGGACCCTAACGAGTTAGTGAATATAAATCGTATAAAAGGACAAATGCTTCTCCTTCAGAGACGTTTTTCCGAGGACTTCACCCGCATTAATGAAACGCGCGTATGCGGAGAGAGCATGTCGGTCTTTCAGTTAGGGGAGCAAAGGAGGAGACGAACGGTGATCGACAAGCTGACGATTGATGACGGATCGTCCTTAACTGAGCTAAAGGATATAAATGTTCATGTTGAGGGCTTTTCAGAAATCTATACACAACATCCGACACATCCACAACGACCACAGAAACAACATTCACAAGCACATGCGTTATTCCCGAGGACTGCGAAGCCAACAAAAATTGCATGGACGAGTTTACTTATGGATAGCTTTTCGATGCAATTAAAAAGTCACCTTCGAGAAAGTCCCCTGGCCCGGATGGAATTCCCAAAGAGTTTTATCACCGTGCATTCAGCATCATAAATAGAGAGCTTCTTGTAGTTCTTAATGAGGCCCTCTTAGGAAAGATTCCTGAAAGTTTCGTTGACGGGGTCATAGTGTTGGTTAGGAAGAGGGGAGGAGGCTGTACCATGTCTGCATTTCGACCGATATCACTCCTTAACGCAGATTACAAGCTTCTGTCGCGGATGGTCAAACACAGACTCGATGGCACCACGCAACATTTTTCAAGCTGTTCTTTCCGTTAAGGAGAGAGTGATTGATCTGCAGAGGAAACGAAAGTGTGGTAAGCTCATCTCCTTTGACCTTTCGCATGCTTTTGATCGCGTCAATAGGAATTTCCTTTTTGAAACCATGCTCTCTTTGGGATTCCATCCGAGGTTGGTAGGGCTTTTGAGAACTATTGGTGAGCGATCAGCATCCCGCATCTTCATTAATGGTCACCTCTCTCCTTCCTTTCCGATCCAACGTTCTGTCCGACAAGGTGACCCTCTTTCCATGCACCTTTTCATCCTTTACCTTCAACCGCTCATCACAAGACTAGAAGGCATTTGCTGCGGCCAGGATGACCTGGTCAACGCATATGCTGACGACATCTCTGTGGTGACAACCTGACAAAATCGAGCGTGTGCGAGAACTATTTGAGGCATTTGGAAGTGTCTCTGGTGCTCGTCTCAACGTGGACAAAACCAACGCACTCGACGTAGGAATCGTTAGTGCTTCCACAATAGTATCTGTCCCATGGCTACACACTGTTCAACGGCTTCGACTGCTCGGAATTCTATTTTCGAATAACATCCGAGATGACATGGGACAGAATTGGGACGTCGTAATCCAGCACTTTAGATCTCTAGTGTGGCTGCATCGCATGAGAGATTTAAATCTTGTGCAGAAGGTATATCTTCTCAACACCTTCCTGCTACCGAAGCTGTGGTACGTGGCGTCAGTATGTGGCGCCAGAGCATTGGACATTGCGAAGGTCACTAGTATTATTGGTTCCTTTCTGTGGCATGGCACTGGAGGAATCCGGATCCCACTTCATCAGCTGGCACTACCACGGAAGCGAGGTGGTCTGAATCTGCACATACCAGCAGTTACAGTTAATGTTCTCTTGACGAACAGGTATCTTGTAGAACGAGAGTGCCTAGCAATCGGTGAGCCACACATCATCAGGGCCGTAATCCACCGGATCTCTCAAGCATTCCGACTACATATCCTTGCCTGAGAAACGTGATCAAACAACTTGCGTACGTGTCACCAGAGTACGGTCAAAGGCCATCGTCTCGGCTGTTGCGGCGTATGCTTACGAGCAGATTACTAGACGCTAAGATAGTGCGTGAGACACGACAACACAGCTGGAGAAGGATCTGGAGAAACGTCAATTGTCCAGTCTTATCATCCCTTCAACGTTCGACACTTTTCCTGTTGGTCAACGGAAAAATTCCAACATGCGACCTTCTTTTCCGAATGGGGCGAATTGTGACCAACTCGTGTTTGTTTTGTCCGTTTGTGGAAACCCTGGAGCATAAATTTTCATGTTGCAGAAGAGTTTCTGCGGCTTGGGAGCTATTGCAACAGAAAATTACTGCGTTAGCTCCAGGTTGTGCTCGTTCTTTTAACTGTTTGCAATTCCCAGTACTAGCCGGAGTTAGTACTGAACAGAGAATAGGTGTTTTGCGTTTGTTTGCAAACTATATCATCCACATCGTTGGTAACAACGATGGTATGATTGATCTAGGCGTACTCAATTGTTGTCTAACGTTATAAAATATGTTATGTTTTTTTCCACGCGTCATTCTGTTTTTGTACATAAATTAGTTCATAAGCATTAAACTTTACTCGCAAATATATATATATATATATATATATATATATATATATATATATATATATATATATATATATATATATATATATATATATATATATATATATATATATATATATATATATATATATATATATATATATATATATATATATATATATATATATATATATATATATATATATATATATATATATATGTTTTATAAAAAAAAATCCTGGAGCAAACAGAGATTGTGAGAGTTTTAAAGCAGACGTTAACCAATTGAGTGCTATCCCAAACAGTTATTTCCTTTGTGGCAACTTTAACGCTAGACACAGGCTTTGGAATTGCCAAAGTGCAAATCGGATGGGACCCTTTTTGAAACTTTACAAAGAGGAAATTTTTCGATTCACCATCCACATAACCCTACATACTTTCCCAGTGATGAAAATCGAAACCCATCCACTATTGATCTCGTTCTCACAAACAATTTACACCAGATAACATCACCACGAACAATAACCGAATTTACATCCGACCATCTTCCGGTTATCTTTGAAATTTCCTTTACCAATAGCTTTAAACCATGCGGCAACAGTATTCCTAACTACTCCAAAGCAAATTGGACAGGGTATCAAAAATACATTTCCCAACACATAGAGCTGTCAAACTTGAATTTAGCTAAAATTAACAATGGAAAACAAATTGATCTCATGGTAGCCTATTTTTCTAAACTAATCAGCACTGCACATAGCAAATTTGTACCACTAACTAAAATAGACCGATATAAATTAATAATCCCTGAGGCTACACTAAACAAAATGAAATACAGAAACCAATTAAGGCGCCGATGGCAAAGAAATAGGTGGAACCATGCTTTAAAAAATGTGTACAAAACATTAGCAAAACAAGTTGAAGATGAAATATCCCTGATCAGAAACAATGCTTGGTCTACCAACTTAGAAAAAATGAACAAAACACGTAATAATACTAGGCTATGGAGATTTGTTCGGATCATGAATGGAGACAGTAAAGTTATACCCCCAATTAAGAACATGGAAATTTCTTACTAACAAATCCTGAGAAATGTGAAGCCTTAAAAGCTCACTTTGAAAACGCTAACAATACCACAATACAAACAAAAAGCTCTCAGGAGCGCTTAGTTAAAAAAACACTTGATGAATTCAACAACTTTCACTCCTTACCAGCTTACTTAGATAAAGAATTAATTAAACCAAAAAACTTTGTCAAATAATTAAGAAACTACAATCAAAAAAATCAGTAGGTATTGATAACATTAATAACACAGCTATAAAGAAAATACCGATGCAGGGAATAATTTACTTGACATTTATCTTAAATGCATGCTTAAAATTATGCTACTTCCCTAATGATTGGAAAAAAGCAAAAATAATTCCTATTCCAAAACCAAACAAAGATCCCCGCGATACTAAAAACTAAGCCTCTTGAGTTGCCTGGGAAAAATCTTTGAAAAACAAATTGCTGATCGCATAAAAAAACACATTGACATTCACAACATTATCCCAAAGTACCAATTTGGTTTCCAAGCTGGACTATCCACAACTCACTAATTACACAGATTAACAAACACTATAAAATCACAAAGATACAATAAGAAGTCAACAGGATTAGCATTACTAGACCTAGAAAAGGCTTTTGATACGGTTTGGCATGAAGGATTGTTATTCAAACTTGTATCCTTCAATTTTCCTCCAAATCTGATTCGACTTATTACTTCATTTCTCAAAACACGAACAGGCTCGGTTCACATAAATAATTTTACCTCCACACCGTTCTACCCATCAGCAGGTCTTCCTCAAGGAAGCGCACTGTCACCGATTCTGTTTAATATTTACACATGCGATATTCCAAAAATGAAAAATGTCAAACAATACTCTTTTGCCGATGACTTTGCGATTAGTTCATCTGCCAAATGTCCAAGAACAATTATAAAAAGCCTAAACAAAGGACTAAATGAGTATGCAAGATACTGCAAAACATTGAAGCTGAAAGTAAATGAAGCTAAAACTGAAGCTATTTTTTTCTCGCGTTGCACAAGTAGAAGAAAATTGCCAGATAGAAAATTAAACATTAATAATAATGAAGTGGAATGGAAAAATGAAATTAAATATTTGAGGGTTACACTCGACAAAAGGTTATCATTCAAAAAACACATTGAAAATAGAATACTCTCTGCAACAAAAAACTCATTATCTCTATATAGCTTTACTAACAGGAATTCTAAACTTAACTTAAAAAATAAGCTTTTGCTTTATTAACAAATCCTACGACCTATATTATTATATGCATACCCAGTTTGGGGAAAAAGTGCCTCTACGCACTTAAAGAAAATCCAAGTGTTCCAAAACAAATTTCTTAAACGAATCCTTAATTTACCACTTTGGCATAGTACTAGTGACATTCATCAAAGAACAAATATGATAAAAATAATACAATATGCTGATCTACTATTAGAAAAGTATAAAACAAATTGTACGTCCAGTCCGTGGCGATTTGTAAATAGGTTATATTAAGGTAAATAGACAAGATTATAAATTTATGTAATAGAGGAAAGATTAGTGTAGATAAGGTTGAGCCTAGATTCTCTTTCGTTATCATTTTTTCTTAGATTATAAGTGCTCAATGTGACCAGGGTTTTTAAAAAAAAAAACGTTTCCCTGCAGAAGAACTCCACTCTAACGCGATGGCTGAAACATGATCTATATCATGACGTGTAAACTGTTAAATTTATCCAGTATATTGTGTAAAAGGCACAAAAGGTCTCATATCAATCAGAGCTCCACTATATTGTAATTAAAAAGAGTAAACAATGAAAAATAAATAAATATAAATAACATTATAGATAGATAGATATCGAAGACTTTTGCGACCGAGAATTTTGCGACCGAGAATTTTGGGACCAAGAATTTTAAGACCAAAAATTTTGCGACCAAAAATTTTGCGACCGAGAATTTTGGGACCAAGAATTTTGCGACCAAGAATTTTGGGACCAAGAATTTTGCGACCAAAATTTTGCGACCAAAAATTTTGCGACCGAGAATTTCGGGACCAAATATTTTGCGACCAAGAATTTTGAGACCAAAAATTTAGGGACCAAAAATTTTGCGATCGAGAATTTTGGGACCAAGAATTTTGCGATTGAGAATTTTGGGACCTAGAATTTTGGAACCATAAATTTTGCGACCGAGAATTCTGCGACCAAAAATTTTGGGACCAAAAATTTTGCGACCAAACATTGTAAGTTTAAACATGTTGCGACCAAAACTTTTGCGACTAAGACTTTTGCGACCGAGAATTTAGCGACCGAGAATTTTGCGACCGAGAATTCGGCGACCAAAAATTCAGCGACCGAGAATTTAGGGACCAAGAATTTTGCGACCGAGAATTTGGGACCCAGAATTTTGGGACCAAAAATGTTGCGACCAAAAATTTTCGACCAAACATTTTGCGACCAAAAATTTTGCGACCGAGAATTAGGGACCAAGAACTTTGCAACCAAGAATTTTGCGACCGAGAATTTTGGGACCGAGAATTTTGTGACCAAAAATTTTGCGACCGAGAAATTTGCGAACAAAAATTTTGCAACCGAGAATTAAGCGACCGAAAATTTTGGGACCAAGAATTTTGCTACCGAGAAGTTTGGGACCAAGAATTTTGCGAACCAGATATTGCAACCAGGATCTTTGCGACCAAAAATATTGCGAACAAGAACTTTGCGACCAAGATTTTTGCGTCCAGGAATTTTGCGACCAAGAATTTTACGACCAAGATTTCTGCGACCAAGAATTTTGCGACCAAGAATTTTGCGACCAAAAGTTTTGCAACCAAGAACTTTCCGACCAAAAACTGTGCGACCAAGAATTTTGTGACCAAGAATTTTGGGACTTAGTCGCAAAATTCTTGGTCGCAAAATTCTTGGTCGCAAAACTTTTGGTCGCAAAATTCTTGGTCGCAAAATTCTTGGTCACAGAATTCTTGGTCGCAAAATTCTTGGTCGCAAAGTTCTTGGTCGCAAAATCTTGGTCGCAAAGTTCTTGGTCGCAATATTTTTGGTCGCAAAATTCTTGGTCGCAAAATTCTTGGTCGCAAAATTCTTAGTCCCGAAATGCCTGGTCCCAAAGTTCTTGGTTGCAAAGTGCTTGGTCGCAATATTTTTGGTCGCAAATTCCTAGTCACAAAATTTTAAGTCGCAAAATTCTTGGTCGCAAAATTCTTAGTCGCAAAATTCTTGGTCGCAAAATTTTTGGTCCTAAAATTCTTGATCGCAAACTTCTTGGTCGCAAAGTGCTTGGTCGCAATATTTTTGGTCGCAAAATCTTTGTCGAAAAAATTCTTGGTCGAAAATTCTTAGTCGCAAAATTCTTGGTCGCAAAATTCTTAGTCCGAAAATTCTTAGTCCCAAAATTCTTGGTCGCAAATTCTTGGTCGCAAAATTCTTGGTCGCAAAATTCTTGGTCGCAAAGTTCTTGGTCGCAAAATTCTTGGTCGCAAAATTCTTGGTCGCAAAATTCTTGGTCGCAGAATTCTTGGTCGCAAAATTGTTGGTCGCAAAGTTCTTGGTCGCAATATTTTTGGTTGCAAAATTCTTAGTCGCAAAGTTCTTGGTCGCAAAATTCTTATTCCCAAAATTCTTGGTTCCAAAATGTTTGGTCGCAAAATCTTTGTCGAAAAATTCTTGGTCGAAAAATTCTTAGTCGCAAAATTCTTGGTCAAAAATTCTTGGTCCAAAAATTCTTGGTCGCAAAATTTTTGGTTGCAAAAATCTTGGTCGCAAAATCTTGGTAGCAAACTTCTTGGTCGCAAAGTTCTCGGTCAAAAAATTCTTGGTCGCAAAATTTTTGGTTGCAAAAATCCTGGTCGCAAAATCTTGGTCGCAAAGTTCTTAGTCGCAAAATTCGTGGTCGCATAATTCTTGGTCACCTTAATCTTGTTCGCAAAGTTCGTCGTCGCAAAGTTCTTGGTCGCAAAACTCTTATTCCCAAAATTCTTGGTCGCAAAGTCTTAGTGCAAACTTCTTGGTCGCAAAGTTCTTAGTCGCAAAGTTCGTCGTCGCAAAGTTCTTGGTCGCAAAACTCTTATTCCCAAATTCTTGGTCGCAAAATTCTTGGTCGCAAAATTGTTGGTCGCAAATTGTTGGTCGCAAAATTGTTGGTCGCAAAATAGTGCATCGTTACCCTACGCGTAGATCAAATGAACCGAGAACACCAAGCTACCTTTCATTAAGAGCTCAGAACTCCTTATACTATAAGGGAATTCGAATGTATAATTCGATGCCAAGAGAAGTTGTTCACGCCACAAGTCTGGGTAATTTCAAAAGGGAATGTGCACTGTATGTGAAGCAGGTGATTTAGTAATGTGGTCGTGAAGTGTTTTAGTATAGTAGTATAGTGTAATGTAGAATGTATACTTCTAGAAGTGCTTGCTTGTTTGTATTATGTAAAAGTATTTAACCACATTTATCTACTTGATGATGATGGTGTATTTTTAATTTGTTTTTGTTTAACAGCTTTTATGAAAAATAATAAGATAATTTAAAATAAAATTTAAAAATAATGAGAGTCTTCAAAGATACTGTGGTAGGTTCGGCGCGCACTTTGCTTACCAGAACCGTGTGCGGTAAGCCGATGCGCGGAATGTGGAGGAAGAGTGCAGAACGAGGCGGGGTATCGAGGCGAGAACGTACCGTAGTTGGTTAAATTGCGAATGAATCATATCATTCGTTTACTTCGTTAGGAAGATGGTCAAGTTACACTTATGCAACGGACGGGAGGAACTACGGAACTTTACTTGCGCGATGGATCGGATTCCAGGCAGCGTTAAACGCTGCGGGAGTATTTACCGATTAAGGTGCAAACTTGCACTTCTTCCGTAGAAGGGGTATTGCTGATCGGTCAACCGACTGAACAGCTGATAACCAAACGTGGTTACCAATTGGGCAGAGCCTTCGGCGGCTTCTGCTAATGGGGAGAAACACTAAACACGAGTGATCTACTTGTCTGAAACTAGTGAACTGTCTCACTGTTTCGAATAAGCTTTATTTATAACGCATTCTAAACAGTGATGACACAATGTCTTTATACACTTATTTTATGTTTACGACTAATATTGACCTACTTTCATTATGTGGTTGCTAACCTTCCTGGTTTGGGGTTTGTTCATCAAAATATAAAGTCAATGTCCGGTTGTTTGTTTGTCACTTGGTGTTATTGTTGCGCAATCGTTTTGCAGCCGTTCTGAGTTGCGAGGCGCGTTTCATGTTACCGTCGCGTTTGTTTTTATAAGTTGTCGGTTCGCGCTTCCTGTCCTACGGTTTGTGTGTGCTAAGCATTTATTGCATGGTAGGTTTTCTGTCTCACCTGATTGATTGTTGGTTAATTTGAATGTGTTTTTTAATTGGATGGTTTTGTTTAGCAACGATTATGTTGAGGTAGCTTTAAGAGTTGGTTCAACTTCTAATTGTAATTCTGTTAAAGTGTTTTTAAGTTGTGTTTGAACTACTGTTAGCAGTAAATCTGCTACAATACGAGACACACGCGCAATAGTGGACTTTGGGTTTAGACCCACGTATTATAAGATGATAGGACTTAGCGGCACCCTATCGGATTCATTAGTGGGTCGAAAACACTCAATCATCCACTCGAGTGTTATGTAGAAATTTTAATTTCATTTTTTATACCTAAATATCTTTAAGATAATTTTGTCCTTCTCGAACCTTTGAAAGGGAAAGTGGAGGGACCACCATCATCATCACCAAGAACTTTGCGACCAAGAATTTTGCGACCAAGAATTTTGCGACCAAGATTTTTGCGACTAAAAATTTTGCGACCAAGATTTTTGCGACCAAGATTTTTGCGACCAAAAAATTTGCGACCAAGAATTTTGCGACCAAGGACTTTGCGACTAAGAACTTTGCGACCAAGATTTTTGCGACCAAGATTTTGCGACTAAGAATTTTGCAACCAAGATTTTTGCGACCATGAAGTTTGCGACCAAGAATTTGCGACTAAGATTTTTGCAACCAAGATATTTGACACCAAGAATTTTGGGACCAATATTTTTTTCCACCAAGAATTTTGGGACCGAGAATTTTGCGACCAAGAATTTTGCGCCAATAATTTTGGGACCAAGAATTTTGGGACCAAGAATTTTGCGACCAAGAATTTTGCGACCAAGAATTTTGCGGCTAAGAATTTTGCGACCAAGAATTTTGCGACCAAGAATTTTGGGACAAAGAATTTGCGACCAAGAATTTTCGGACTTAGAATTTCGCGACCAAGAATTTTGCGACTAAGAATTTTTCGACCAAGAATTTTGCGACTAAGAATTTTGCGACTAGGAATTTTGCGACCAAAAATATTGCGACCAAGCACTTTGCGATCAAGAACTTTGGGACCGAGAATTTCGGGACTAAGAATTTTGCGACCAAGAACTTTGCGACCGAGAACTTTGTGACCAAGATTTTTGCGACCATGATTTTTGCGAACAAAAATTTTGTGACCTAAAATTTTGCGACCATGATTTTTGCGACCAAGAACTTTGCGACCATGAAGTTTGCGACAAAGAATTTTGCGACCAAGAATTTTGCGACCAAGAATTTACGACTAAGAACTTTGCGACCAAGAATTTTGCGACCAATAACTTTGCAACCAAAATTTTGCAACGAAAAACTGTTCGACCAAGGATTTTTCGACCAAGATTTTTCCGACTGAGAACTTTGCAAACAAGAACTTTGCGACCAAGAATTTGGCACCAAGATTTTTACCAAGAACTACGCGACCAAGAATTTTGCGATCGAAAATTTCACGACCAAGAATTTTGCGACCAAGAATATTGCGATCAAGAATTTTGTGACCAAGAATTTTGCGATCAAGATTTTTGCAACCAGGATTTTTGCGACCAAGAATTTTGCGCCCAATAATTTTGGGACCAAGATTTTTGCGACCATGATTTTTGCGAACAAAAATTTTGTGACCTAAAATTTTGCGACCATGATTTTTGCGACCAAGAACTTTGCGACCATGAAGTTTGCGACAAAGAATTTTGCGACCAAGAATTTTGCGACCAAGAATTTTACGACTAAGAACTTTGCGACCAAGAATTTTGCGACCAATAACTTTGCAACCAAAATGTTGCAACGAAAAACTGTTCGACCAAGGGTTTTTCGACCAAGATTTTCGACTGAGAACTTTGCAAACAAGAACTTTGCGACCAAGAATTTGGCACCAAGATTTTTACCAAGAACTACGCGACCAAGAATTTTGCGATCGAAAATTTCACGACCAAGAATTTTGCGACCAAGAATATTGCGATCAAGAATTTTGTGACCAAGAATTTTGCGATCAAGATTTTGCAACCAGGATTTTTGCGACCAAGAATTTGCGACCGAGAACTTTGTGACCAAGATTTTTGCGACCATGATTTTTGCGAACAAAAATTTTGTGACCTAAAATTTTGCAACCATGATTGCGACCATGAATCTTGGTCGCAAATTTTTCGGTCGCAAAAATCTTTGTCGCAAATTTTTCGGTCGCAAAAATCTTGGTCGCAAATTTTTCGGTCGCGTAAACCTTGGTCGCAACAATCTTGGTCGCTAATTTTTCGATCGCTTATTTTTGGTCGCAAAAATCTTGGTCGCAAAATTTTTCGGTCGCAAAAATCTTGGCCGCAAATTTTCGTTCCCAAAATCTTGGTCGCAAA